>NC_140957.1:44923510-44952531 GCF_014529385.1 Adiantum capillus-veneris | reverse complement strand
AAGGCTTTTGACTTTACATTTTCCAAAGTCTTTTTGCTATGTGTACTTAAATGGTTCAGTTACTTTGTGTAAAGTAGAAAGCCTTTGATTTTCAATTCCAAAAAGTCTTTTCATTTTTTGCAATGTTACTATTCACTTTTGTATTTAAAATCTTCTTACCTTTGAGTTTTGCATTTTAAAATAGAGGTCTTATAAGCTTTTCTCTTGAACGAAGAGTGAGTGACACATGGAGAGTCTCTCTTTCCTTACAAAATTTAAGCTGCTTCATATATAGTATAGAAGTATAGAAGTCATTTTCAAGCATGCAAACAAAGTAAATCACTATGGAGGGTCTCTACTTCCTTAAAAAAATCAAGATGCTTCATATATAGTATAGAAGTATAGAAGTCATTTCAAGCATGCAAACAAAGTAAATGCTTCCTTAGTTTAAGCTTTCTATTCACAAGACTTTTGAATCCCTTAGGGACACTTGTCTCTCAAAGAAAGTGATGTAAGGAAACAAAAGGGACAACAAAGATATTTTATAAAGAACCTTGCCATGTGGCGCTCATCTAGCCAAAGAATCCAACGGTCTCAGTTTTGCAACAACTTTGCACACTTAACCCTATGGCCTTCCACAGGCCAAAAACTTGCTCACTAAGATTCAAACTTGCACTTTGATCAAACTCAGGTTTGAGTTCAAGACTTGTGGTAAATTAGAATTGAACCGATCAGGTTTGAGTTCAAGAACTGTCGAATAGAAATTTGATGCCTTCCTTTGCATGTGGATTCCCTAGGTCACCAAAG
Organism: Adiantum capillus-veneris; assembly: GCF_014529385.1. Classification (NCBI taxonomy): domain Eukaryota; kingdom Viridiplantae; phylum Streptophyta; class Polypodiopsida; order Polypodiales; family Pteridaceae; genus Adiantum; species Adiantum capillus-veneris. Next base: position 44,951,745 of record NC_140957.1, on the reverse strand, counting down.
GGTATCATATTCTTTAACTTCTCTTTTAAATCAAGTGTGGGATGGAAGTATGCTTCAACTTCATCAATTTTAGTCTTCAACCAAGCCTCGTGTGAACCCCCAAGACGTATGTATGTAGGCGTTTCACTCTTTTTGTTTCCTTGAGGGAAGACAATCTATCTATATCTATCTATCTATCTATACATATATAATAGTGTGGCCGGCGGCCGAAGGCCGCCTCTCTCTCTCTCTCCCCCTACATGTGCATTGTCCTCACTGTAGCCGGAGATGCAGGGCCACACTGCCGGATGAAGCAAATTACATCACGTGGCCCCCTGAATATCTCTCTGCTTAATATATAGAATAGATGGCAGGAGGGATTCCGGGTCCCTCTCTCTGCCACACGTCAGCAGCAGCAGCAGCTCATTCCGGCTTCTTCAAGGCAGTGAAACCTGCGCGATACAGGAAACGACGATATACAGAGAGAGAGAGAGAGAGAGAGAGAGAGAGAGAGGTGTCGCGGCCCGCCATCTGTGTGGGAGTTGATGACATTTTTCTCATTAACTCGGACCCTGCACTCGGACCTCGACTCAGTCACATTTATGCGAAAACCACAACACACACACGAGGTAATGAGCAGTAGGCGACGAATAGACAGTGTCATTGCCTCTTTGTGTGCATGATGCAGGCCTAAGGGCATGTTTGCATGTGTTGCAGATCAATGGGCATCGGGAGGAGAACCTTGCATGCTGGAGGAGGAGGGGATCCCAGCATCGCCCGTTTACAGAATCCACTGGCCAGTCGAGGAAGGAAGTTATCAGACGAAGGGCCGAACCCACGGTACTACTTCTTGCTTTACTTTTTTTTTCGGGGAGGGGGGTGGAGGGCACTAGAGAGCATATCTATATTTAAAGAGATATTAGGAAATAATACATAGGTAGCGGCAGAAGAGAGAGAGAGAGAGAGAGAGAGAGAGAGAGAGAGAGAGAGAGAGAATGTAAAAAGTAGGGAGATAAAGATAAATAGAGAGAGAAATGAAGGAAATAGAAAGACAACAAGTAGAAAGGAAATAGCAGAAGAAGAAGAGAATTTTAACGTTGTAGGAAACTATCACAAGAGACCTTAAAGATCTATCTGATGATGAGAGAGAGAGAGAGAGAGTGGGAGGATAATGAGAAATCTATATTTTTATTTTGGGCGAAGGGATTCCGGACCCTTCCCCGCACATGTGTCAGAACGAGCTTCATCCGACAAATTTTGGACCAGTGCACTACTCAAGGTGACACAGGCGTCAGGCGAGAGCAGTCAACACAGTGCGTGCAGGAGAGAGAGAGAGAGAGAGAGAGAGAGAGAGAGAGGTGTTGGCTCCACCTCCGATGGCATATTCCAGACTAGTGTACTACTGCTGCGTAAGTTGACACAGGTGCAGGACGTGCACACGCGTGAGAGAGAGAGAGAGAGAGAGAGAGAGAGAGAGAGAGAGAAAGAAAGAGAAAGGTGCCATGTCCACCTTAAAGTATCCGACGTCTTCTCAACTAGGCAACTAGCTCATCTGCACATTTGAGGAAGGGATTGTGGCCCCTAACCCCCTCGGACATGTGGGGGCATATGCTTTCTCCGGCGCCACTGTCACGCTATTTTCCGTATCGTGCCGACAGTAGAGTGCACTCCTTTGAAGGCCTGCACTCGGACCCTACCTCCGTCACATTAATGCGCAAACCACAACACACACACACACACACACACACGAGGTCGTGAGAAACAGGCGACGAATAGACAGTGCCATCTGCCTCTTTGTGCGCATGTTGTAGGCCTAAGGGCCTGTTTGCATTCGTTGCAGACCAATGGGCATTGGGAAGAGAACCTTGCATGCTGGCGGAGGAGGGGATCCCAATGTCGCCCATTTATAGAATTCACTTGCCGATCGAGGAAGGAAGTTATCTGACTAAGGGCCTGACCCACGATATCACTTTTCACATTACTCTTTTTTTGGGGGGGCAGGGGCGCTAGAGATCATATCTATATCTAAAGATATATTAGGAAATACATAGGTAGAAGCAGAAAAGAGAGAGAGAGAGAGAGAGAGAGAGAGAGAGAGAGAGAGAGAGAGAATGTAAAAAGTAGGGAGATAAAGAGAAATAGAGAGAGAGAGAGAGAAAGGAAGGAAATAGAAAGACATCGGGTAGAAAGGAAATAGCAAAAGAAGAAGAGAATTTTAACGTTTAGGAAAGTATCACAAGAGACCTTAAATATCTATCCGATGATGAGAAGGGGAGAGAGAGGGAGAGAGAGGGAGGATAATGAGAAATATATCCGTACTATTATAATGGGCGAAGGGATTCTGGCCCCTTCCTTGGACATGTGTCAGCACGAGCTTCATTCGACAAATTTTGGACCAGTGCATTGCGCAAGGTGACACAGGCGTCAGGCGAGAGGAGTCAACATAGTGCATGCGAGAGAGAGAGAGAGAGAGAGAGAGAGAGAGAGAGAGAGAGAGAGAGAGAGAGAGAGAGAGAGAGGTGCCATGTCCACCTTTGAGTCTCTGACATCTTCTCAACTAGGCTGCTAGCTCATCTGCACGTTCGAGGAAGGGATTTCGACCTCTCCCCTTGGACATGTGGTTGCCGGGGTGTTTTGGGAATTTTGGAAAATTGGAAGGGCATTTTGGGCACGTGGTGGAGAGAGTGGGGGAGGGAGGGGGGATTTTTTCTGGATTGTGTTGGCAGAGGGATGGGTTGAGGATGTTGGTAGAGAAAACGCAAAGGATGCGCATCACTGGCCTTGGACAGCACGGTGTAGGGTAGGTAGAGAGAGATGGAGATGGCATGAATGGTGTCCTACAGGGGAAGTCTCCAAGGGCCTCCATGCAAGAGTTGCAAGGCTTCCCATGTGAGCGCACACAGTGCCACCTCTTCCGTCAATAACGTGATTGGTATTGTGGTTGTGCACTCCATCGATGATGCTCGCATTGCAAAACTGGCCATCCGCTCCTAGCCTAAATGGGGCTATCTTTCGAGCAAGTTTCCATGGACATACGATGCATTAGAGACAAGCACTTAATGAAGGGGAAGGTGAAGGTTTATTTGGAAAGATCGTCAAATCATGTGGAAATAATTGCAGGCTACTTGGCAGTGTTGCCTAAAGGAATGTGTCGCACATGGGATGCATTGGTAGCAAAGTCTGAGCATGCGACACGCTCCATCACTAAGTGGTTGTCCATACATAGACAAGCCCAAAAAAGATCTTTCTTTGCTGCATTTTCCCAACCTCGCACTTCTCAGCTTCTGCCTAAGTTTCCTCCCCGCTTTAGTAGCTTGTGGCAAGCTGAACTCAAGAGGCAGCATTTTACCATGCAACATAAGCTAGCTACACTCCCAACCTCTTCTTGCTGCGTTCTTGCTACTACCTAATCATGCCCTCAAGTGTTGCTCTCAAACTCTTCAATGGCAACCAGTTCTTGTTTTCTCCTTTATGTCGCAGATTTTTGCACTTTTGACAAGGCTATCATGCACCTTGGGGAGCTCATACCATTGCTCTTATTGATGAGCAATGGTTGTGTACCCACTGAGACTGTGGTCAAGAGGATTTGCAATGGCAGTCAATGGCAAGTGAGTGCTGAGGGCCGGGGGAGGTGCAAAGGAGCTACAATGTAGCGGTTGAGGGGACGAAGGGGGAGACAAAGGCGAGGCCAGACGAGATGGAATTTTTCTTTTTTCAAATTTGGTTGAAGGAAATCATGAAGATTCTATCTAATGAATTGAGAATAGACTGAATAATAGCATTTGTGTAAACTTTTATGCTATTTAAGCTCTAATATGTGCTAACGTTTTTGAATCGTTTTTTTAAAGCCGAATATCAAGAGATACAGGCATGATGGTGAAGAAGCGGGAAAGTGGAAGAGCCGCCAGATGGCAGGTGAGCGTGGTAGGTAACCATCTTTCTTTAAACACTGCCATTGATATCATTTTTTCACCTCTAAGATAACATATTGCTTCCATGGAGACTAGTATGTGACCCACGCGTTGCTGCGGCCAAGAAAAGCATGGCAATTGGATCTCTCTATCTCTCTCTCTCTCTCTCTCTCTCTCTCTCTCTCTCTCTCTCTCTCTCTCTCTCTCTCATACATACACACGCACACACACACAATGGAAACGTAGTCCTTGGAATCACTATAGAAAGATAAAAATGCATATGTACTCCTTCTCTCTATCTTTCTATCTCTCTACAAAAGCATGGTAATTGGATCTCTCTCTCTCTCTCTCTCTCTCTCTCTCTCTCTCTCTCTCTCTCTCTCTCTCACACACACACACACACACACACACACACACACACACACACACACAATGGAATAGTAGTCCTAGGAATCACAAGTAGGTCTTTGATATCTCTTTTATCACCTTCTTTCCTCCATTTTTCAATTCTTTTAAGTTGAAGACTTGCTAAATAGCGCTCTCTCTCTCTCTCTCTCTCTCTCTCTCTCTCTCTCTCTCTCTCTCTCTCTCTTCACATGGAGTGCTTTCGGCCGATCGGTTGCGATCAACTCATCCTTCACACGACTTCTAACAATTCTGAGTTGTCCATATCTCCCCACTCATTAATCAATGACAATGTGCCACATTTCTACCAACTTGATACTATTGCACCATGCTATCAAAACCATGGCTTGCCAATATACGGGCTTCTCATGACTCTCACTTGGTTGGAGGTAGACAAGTTTTGATGCTTCGTAGTCATTTTGGTGGGCTACCAAGTTGCCAAGGAAAGTCTCTCTCTCTCTCTCTCTCTCTCTCTCTCTCTCACACACACACACACACACACACACACCGTAACAGTGACAGGCACGCACACACGGAGCGTGTACACGCACATGCAAACTATCAGGTGCACAATTTTGGCTACTACAATTTGTATATTGTTGAAAAAGGTTGGATTTGCATATTCTACATTGTCTCTCTCTCTCTCTCCCTCTCTCTCACACACACACATTGTACATTGTCTCTCTCTCTCTCTCTCTCTCTCTCTCTCTCTCTCTCTCTCTCTCTCACACACACACACACACACACACACACACAGATTGACAACAACTTGTCAGAATTACAAATTTGACTATTGCAAGTCGTTGGGAAAGGATGGAGTTGCAATCTGAACTACTTCATGCAATTTTTTAAGGTTGGCACTCAACATCTGAATATCGGCATTGATCCAACGGGCCATGTAAATCAACCAAAAATGCGACATATGGAGTCCCTCTCCTTCCTCTAATTATTTGAGGTCCATTATAAAGAGTATAGATAATGGACTATTGAGTAATAGTAGAAAACTATTCTGTACCCAAGTGCTCGAGAAAAACCTAGGTTTAGTGCAATGCCACCTACAAATTTCTCAACTATATCTTATGCACCTTGGAGGCCCTTGCCATGTGACATAAGGAAAGGGCTTTGGGGAGTGGGGGGTGGTGTGGAGGCCAGGGCAAAGAAAGAGAGAGAATGGATTGGGTGCCAAGGAAAGGGGCCTCTCTCTCTCTCTCTCTCTCTCTCTCTCTCTCTCTCTCTCTCTCACGGGCCACACACTTGTAAAATGTAATTTGAAGATTAGGACACCCACAACATTGCCAAAAAAACATATATTTAGTGTAATTCCACCTACAAATTTCAAGATTTACCTCTAATTTTTTAAAATTTTGTTTTCAGCAGCACTTACTCAACGATACTGAATTAGAAACATAAAAAATACAACATCGCCATGCAGCATACAAAAAGAAAGACACTTAACATCATAACCTTAACTTTTAAATTGAAAGACCACCTCCAAAGTCAAAGAAACTAAAAAGTTCAGAAAACGCAAATCAAAGTTTAGAGAATCTACAAAGTGCAAAGAAATTTAGTGCAAAAACCTTCAAATTTTATAGTAAATTTGCCTCTAATGTTTTTTGGGAAAAATCATAGTATAGACAAATGCTAGAAAAAACCTAGATCTAGTGTAATCTCACCTACAATTTAGAAAATTATCTCTATATGGACAAATTATTAAAAAATTGAGTGTAAAAGCCTTCAAATATAATAAAGTTACCCCTAAAATTTCTCATACCTAAGTTTTTCATGTTTTTGGGAAAAAACATTACGCCTCAACTCGATTTAGTATAACCCCTCTTACAAATTTTTATGGTCTGCCTCAAAAATTCTAATTTGCCTTTAAGCGGTTGAAAAAATCTAGGCTATGTGTAATCCCACCTACAAATTTTGAAATTTACTTTTAAATTCTAAGTCAACCCGAAGGAAACCACAAAGCTCACAAAAATGTAAAGTAAAAACCTTCAAAAATATTCAAGAGTTGTTGGAGTAAACTATCCAAAGAGACCTTAAAGATCTAGCCGACGAGGAGTTGAACTCAAGACCTATTATTCAAGAGAGAGAGAGAGAGAGAGAGAGAGAGAGGGAGAGAGAGAGAGAGAGAGAGCAGAGATGTCAGAAGAGAAATGGACAGCATTCCTGCATGCAGTAGTTGGAGTGGGGGGTTAGTCATTTTGGAAGGGATGCACGTTTGTTTGCAGACAAGGCAGCAAGCTCAGTAGGATTGTGCGTAGGGAACTCTCTTTGTGCGCGATTGGGTGCAGTTGTGGGAGAGTTGTCGATGCGCGCATGGAGAGGGTGGGAGGTGTGCGGACAGTATAGACCGAGTAGGGTAGGTCATCACAATGGTTGTAGTAGTAGACCGAGTAGTGGTAGTGTAAACTTTTATGCTATTCAAGCTCTAATATGTGCTAACGTTTTTGAATCTTGGGCAAAAGATTTTTGACTCTTGGTATTGTTGTTCTCCATCTTGGGCTACAACTTATTATTATCTCATCTCTGGATGAGGGAACTTTATGATTGTACACAATTTAAAGAGGAATTGAATTCAAAGTTCAAGAAGAAAACACGTTGCTCAAATAATAAGTAGCCACAATCTTTTTTTCATTCGTTTGAAGGGGTATCTTGGGTGATTCCTTGGGGCTTGAAGTAGTGAAAAGTTTTAAGGAAACGCAAGAGGAAAGGGAAACTGGACATGGCGGGTCTGACAATCATCTCACCTTCTACAAATATACTAGTATGTGACCCGCCCGTTGTTTCTGCAGGAAAAAAAAAACATGGTCTTTATTCGTATAAAACCAACTTCCACTTGAAAGCACACAGCGGTTGCAACTCTCTCTCCCCACCTCCCCACCCCTCTCTCTCTCTCTCTCTCTCTCTCTCTCTCTCTCTCTCTCTCTCTCTCTCTCTCAGACACACACACACACACACACACCAACAACAACGATGAAGTTGGGCTGCATGTAAAGCTGACATCTGTATAGTGCTACATTTTCATCAGGCAGGCTACGTGATCACATGCAACAACCCATTTTTGTAGTCTAATCCACGGACGATGAATGAAGGAGGGGTATGTTGGTCTTGAAAGTTTTAGTTTCTTTGATGGAACTTAGCTGCATACCATGTTTCCAAAGGCTCGAGACCTTGGTGTGGGATCTCTCTCTCTCTCTCTCTCTCTCTCTCTCTTTATCTATCTCTCCATCCTCTCTCTCTCTCTCTCTCTCTCTCTCTCTCTCTCTCTCTCTCTCTCTCTCTCTCTTTTTTTGATCATAACTTCTTCATCCGAACTCCGATTTGGGTGATCTATAGCTTCAATCGAAGAGCACGAAGTCCTCTACGCATTGATGTAAAGACAGAAATTTTCAGAGTTATGGAAGGTGTTTCTGTAGCAGCATTTCCGAAGTGAACAGGTTCAACAAAATTGATTCTCATCTCCTATTTTACATACAATGTCTTCCGGCACTCGCAAGGGTTCTTCTTCTTCAACAAGGTCCACAACCATTGTGGAAAATGATCCAAAATCTCGTAAGTGTGGAGATAGCAACACAACCACCCAACCAACGACATCGGAAACCATGATCATGGCGTACTTGGTATCATTGCAAGAGACCATGAACAAACAAGGCGAAGACTTACGAGCACTTGCAATGGAGAATGGCACACTAAGGGTACTTGTGGTTGAGAATGAGAATCTCAAGAGGACACTTGAGATGCAAACAACACGTTTGATGCAACTTGAAGAGGAAGTCAAGGAATGTAAACGCTCTCTTGTGGACTTGAATGCTTTGAAGGAGCGAATGAGCAAAGTAGAGCATGACCATGTATTGAAAGAGGAGAAATTTGACACTATGAGCCGGGATGTATGCGACATGAAAAATGTATGCACAAACAAGTCTTGGGCTGATGTATGTGGTAGCAATGTGGTTTCTAATTCCTCACTCATGCAAGCTATGGTTCAAACAAAGAATGTTGAGAATGTAGATGTGGAGGAGTTGAAGGAACGGGAGCGACGTTCCAAGAACATTGTTATTCGTGGAATTCCCGAAGAGAAGTTAGAGACACCTCCTTCTCTTGCCATTGTTATTGAAGATTTCTTCAAAACCCACTTTGGCATGTCCGGAGTTATGGTCTATGGAGCACATAGAGTGGGGAAGCAAGGAGCTCCTCCCTCGGGAGAACGGCCAATTGTATGCACCATGCCGGATGAGACCAAGCGAAAGATTATCCTTGATAATAGTTGGATCTATTTGAGGAATACAAAATTTTTTGTATGTGAAGATCGCACTATTAAGCAACAAAATATGCGTCGCAAGGCATATGAGGAAAAGAATAATAAAAACAAGGAAATCTCTCATGAAGAAAATGTGCCCAAGGAGGAGGCAAGTCTCTCAAGCAAATAGGGATGCGTGACCTATGAGACCGAGTTACAATTGAAAATATGCTTTTGGAATTGTAATGGATACCCATGGAATGCGGGGGTTGGCATTGATGAACTAACAAGCAAAGCCGATGTTGTACTTCTTGTTGAAACTTGGGAGCATGATACACAAAGGATTAACGGCTTGGAGGATTACAATGTACATTCATTGATGTGGTCAAAGAATCTCAAGCAACGAAGAGGACAAGGAGGGTTAGCATGTATGGTTAAGAAAGGATTGGAAGATTTTGTATCAATTGTGAAAGATGACAAGTACAAACGTTATGTATAGCTGAAAATTATGACACCAAAAAGAGCACCCATTTTTGTAGCCGGTTGCTACATTCCTCATCATGATTCTCCCTTTTATGCTTGCATGGATAGAGATCAACCATTTTCTGATTTGGAAGAGGACATTGCTTATTTCAAAGGTGAAGGTGGTGTTATTGTATTTGGGGATATGAATGCTCGCACAAAAACATTGCAACATGATACTCAACAATTTGATATGCCATACATTTCAAGGGAGTTGGAGGAAGTTCACTTGTATGATCGTACTTCAATGGATGAGAAAGAGCCGGATCACTATGGAAAGTTACTTTTACACATGTGTAATAGCACGGGTATGCTCATTGCCAATGGTGTATCTTTGTGGAGTGGAACCAATGGATTTACATGTAGAAGACATAATGGGGATAGTGTGATTGACTATATGCTACTCTCTGAAGCCATCATGTATCGCATAAAGAGTTTTATGTTTGGTCAATGGACCCCGGAATCCGACCATCGCACCTTATGTATTGACCTTTCATGTGGAGAAGCAACTAAGCATGATAATCTCCGCCAAAGGAAAGAGAAGTTATCACTATGTATGGATTTCAAACGGGCACCAATGTACATTGAAATGGTTGAGCAAAAATTATGGATGACAAAGCTTCAATGTGATGCACCATTGGAAACTAAATGGGAAGCTTTCAAGAAAGCTATTTGTTCTTGTGCGGAAGAATGCTTTTCCATAAAGCATCTCCATGGTATCAACAAAGATAGATCACGCAAAAGGTGGTTTGATAAAGAATGTCAAGATGCTCGAAAGTCCTTGATAAAGCTTGATGCAACTATGGACAAAGACAACTATCAAAGTCATTTGCATACATACAAGGCATTGATTCAAAAGAAGAGAAGAAGATGGGAAGTAAAGCAACAAGAATTTCAAGTCCAAGAAAAGGCACATGCAAGATTTTGGAGAAACTTGAGAGGCAAGCGGGTTGAGAATTTTGGTAACTTGAGTCTAGTGGATATGTACACACATTGTAGGCAATTATATGAGCAAGAAAATACTGAAAAAATGCCATTTTATGGTTCACTCCCATGTATGCCGTCTTTTTTTACTATTGAGGATGTATGCGGTGGGCTTGAAAAGTTGGCCACTCGCAAAGCGGGAGATCTTCAAGGTATCAAGCCGGAGATGATCAAATGGACGGGAGATTTTACCCATGAGTGGATGTGTGATATGTTCAACCTTGCACTTCAACATGGTATGCCTTATGATTGGAGTACTAATTGGGTTAAGCCTTTGCATAAAGGAGGGGATGTAAAGAATGTAAGCAACTACCGGACTATAATGATTGGGTCTCTTATGGCAAAATTATTTGGGTGCATAATGGAGATGAAATTGAGTGATTGGGCTGAAGAGAATGACAAGCATGCAAAGGGACAAGCGCTTTTCGTCGATGCCATAGCACCATTGATCATCTTGTCACTCTTCGTGTTCTCATGGAGGAAAGTTGGTTGAAAGGCAAGCGATTGTATTGTTGTTTTGTGGACTTTAAGAAAGCCTTTGATATGATTCCACGTAACAATTTGTGGAGAAGGATGGAAGAACTCCAAGTACCAAGTGAGTTTATGCTTGCGGTTTCTCGAATCTATGAGAAGGTGATTTGTCAATTGCGCATGGGAAGAGAAATTTCAGAAATTTTTGTAAGCACTATTGGGGTTAAACAAGGATGTCCATTGTCACCAACTCTCTTTGGTCTATGCATCGATCAATTGGAACAAATGGTACTTGACTTTATGCAAGAAGAAGGCATTGAAGAGGTCACTATTTGCAATGTGGTAATCATGCTTTTGTTGTATGCGGATGATGTAGTGCTTCTAGCACACACTTTAGAAGATGCACAAAAGCTTATGGTTGTCCTTGAGAACTTTTGCTTGCATAGTGGGCTGATTGTAAATGAATCCAAAACAAAGGTTATGCTTGTGAAAACCAACCATAAGGAGAAGCCATGCATTGTGTACAACAACGAGACACTTGAAGTTGTTGAGAGCTTTAAGTACCTTGGCCTTGAGGTTCCATCCAATCACAAGTGGCATGAATGTGCTATGCGTCGTTTGGAAGCGGGAAAGAGAGCATATTATGCATTTGAGAACATGTGTAATGCGGGAAACATCAAGTGTTGGGTTCTCAAGAAGTATCTTTTTGATGCATTGGTGACACCGGTTCTTCTTTATGGAGTTGAAGTGTGGGGCGGGAGCATCTCAAAGTCTACTTGGAAAGAGTTTGAGAATGTCCAAAACGTTTTCTTACAAACTTTCTCCAAGTTAAGACACAAACACCATATATGCTCCTACTTCTTGAGTCGGGATCTCTTCCAATTGAGGTTATGGGCATGGAAAGGGTTGTGGAGTACATGATAAAGATGCGTCAAAACCCCTCACATCGACTTCCTACAATTGCATGGGAAGCAAGCAAAAAAGTTCAAAAGACGCATAAAAGCAAGATCTTGAGCACGGGATGGATGCAAGACATAAAGAAGTGGTTTGGGAGATGGGATGCATTACACTTGCTACATGATGCTTCAATTGACTCTCAAGTGAATGAAGCTTTTCTACAACGCCAATGTATTACGGCTTGGGAGAAATCCGGTGGGTCACGCTTCATACATTACACCACCTATATTGCCCCCAACTACAAAACCATGTTCTTCGCTGAGAGAGGAAACCGTACTCACACTTACATGCTTGAGCCTATTCCCTTGTCCGCGATACGCACTATCGCAGCAATTCGGCTTAGCTCCCATTTCCTTCGATGCGAGATAGGGCGTTGGGGCAATGGAGAAGAGTCAAATCGATTGTGCACATTATGCTCACTACAAGTTCGAGAGTCTGAGTACCACACACTACTAGAGTGCTCAGCTTTTGATCACATCCGAACTTGCTTCTCTCACATTTTCAGCCATAACTTAGACCTACACACTTTCCTCTCCCAGCCAAAGTGTGGGCTTTCCATTGCGACTCTCATCACTACAATTTTGGAGCATCGAGAGTCACTCATCATCCATACACATACTACATCACATGTAACTTTGGTCCCATAGGTCATATTTGACCTCCGAGGACGATAATAAAATCTATCTATCTATCTATCTCTCTCTCCTTTTATATATATAAGAGGAGTATATATATATACATATATACATACACAGACACACACACACATACACATACACATACATACATATATATATATCCCTCTCTTCCTCTCCCTTCCCTATCTCCCTCTCCCTCTCCCAGTGGGCTTTAAGAGCCCACGTTTTTGCTTGGAGGGAGGGAAAGAGGGGGAGAAAGGAAGAGAGAGAGGGGGGGCGGGGGGGCGAGGGAGAGAGACAAGGGTGACCATCTTCACAATTCCATTCCACTGTCTTCTCTTGATTGGTTGTTGTCTGATTCTGAGACGGATCCCCTGGTTGGTCCTTCAGTAGACCAATGGCTCTAGCTTCAGTCAAGTCTAATCTATTTATAGGCTTCCAATTGGTTTTGACTGCCTGCGCACTGTACCAACTACTCTGGTAACTACCTACATTTATTGCCTCTGGAAGCTTCCAATCTAGCCACCGGTCCAACCGCCTGCTAAGGGTCGTTCCCGTCATCTATAGTGTTATGTTTGCAAAGAAGATATACTCAAAGCATTTGCCTTGTTAAGCCCACTAGAGTCCAGCAGGATATAATTACCCCCTTTGAAAAGCGACCACCAGACTTCAATTTCCGAGCATACACTTCTTCCCAAATGCCACAAGAGGGCGAGGACTCCAACACCCAATCACATTAACACAAAGTTGTAAGATATGGATTCCACATATTTCATAGGATCTCACACATGTTAAGACTTATTCAAGTCCCTTCATGCATGGATTCATTCCTACCACATAGCGTCAAGGTAATGATTGGTCACCTTAAAAATTTCACCTCTTGGTGTAGCAGTCTCTCTTTCTTGCAATTCAAACACAAAGGAGATATCTACAAATGCAGAACTGAACAACCTCACTGTTAAGGCCTCTATGATCCAATAAGCACACCACATGGCACATGCCATACCCACATATAGAAACAAGAATTAAGGAGTGGACATCGGGCTCACCCACCACCATAAGGCTAGATATCAGATCACTCCCCAACCTGGCCAGTAGCACGCAAGGTAAGTTCCTGTCACAAGAACTAGAGTCTCTATAGGAGAGATAAGCTTGGCTTATGTACCTATGTATAACAACCTTGCTAATCTTTTCACACAGTCACTACCTCATGAGAAGCTCAAAGCTTTTTATAGATATTTGGGCTTACTCCCCCTATGTATAACAACCTTGCTAATCTTTTCACACAGTCACTACCTCATGAGAAGCTCAAAGCTTTTTATAGATATTTGGGCTTACTCCCCCTTCCAGACTAATCACCTAGGGTATACTCCCCATTCCAGACTAATCACCTAGGGTTTACTCCTCCTTCCATACTAATCCCCTAGGGTTTACTCCCCTTTCTAGACTGATCATCAAGACCAAGGTCGCAGAGACCATTGCAATTTGCATCCATCTGCCAACTACAGATCTACTCTCTCTCTCTCTCTCTCTCTCTCTCTCTCTCTCTCTCTCTCTTTGCAATTTGCATCCATTTGCCAACTAGAGATCTACTCTCTCTCTCTCTCTCTCTCTCTCTCTCTCTCTCTCTCTCTCTCAAACGGGCACCAATGTACATTGAAATGGTTGAGCAAAAATTATGGATGACAAAGCTTCAATGTGATGCACCATTGGAAACTAAATGGAAAGCTTTCAAGAAAGCTATTTGTTCTTGTGCGGAAGAATGCTTTGCCATAAAGCATCTCCATGGTATCAACAAAGATAGATCACGCAAAAGGTGGTTTGATAAAGAATGTCAAGATGCTCGAAAGTCCTTGATAAAGCTTGATGCAACTATGGACAAAGACAACTATCAAAGTCATTTGCATACATACAAGGCATTGATTCAAAAGAAGAGAAGAAGATGGGAAGTAAAGCAACAAGAATTTCAAGTCCAAGAAAAGGCACAAGCATGTGGAAGATTTTGGAGAAACTTGAGAGGCAAGCGGGTTGAGAATTTTTGTAACTTGAGTCTAGTGGATATGTACACACATTGTAGGCAATTATATGAGCAAGCAAATACTGAAAAAATACCATTTTATGGTTCACTCCCATGTATGCCGTCTTTTTTTACTATTGAGGATGTATGCGGTGGGCTTGAAAAGTTGGCCACTCGCAACGCGGGAGATCTTCAAGGTATCAAGCCGGAGATGATCAAATGGACGAGAGATTTTACCCATGAGTGGATGTGTGATATGTTCAACCTTGCACTTCAACATGGTATGCCTTATGATTGGAGTACTAATTGGGTTAAGCCTTTGCATAAAGGAGGGGATGTAAAGAATGTAAGCAACTACCGGACTATAATGATTGGGTCTCTTATGGCAAAGTTGTTTGGGTGCATAATGGAGATGAAATTGAGTGATTGGGTTGAAGAGAATGACAAGCGTGCAAAGGGACAAGCGGGTTTTCGTCGATGCCATAGTACCATTGATCATCTTGTCACTCTTCGTGTTCTCATGGAGGAAAGTCGGTTGAAAGGCAAGCGATTGTATTGTTGTTTTGTGGACTTTAAGAAAGCCTTTGATATGATTCCACGTAACAATTTGTGGAGAAGGATGGAAGAACTCCAAGTGCCAAGTGAGTTTATGCTTGCAGTTTCTCGAATCTATGAGAAGGTGATTTGTCAATTGCGCATGGGAAGAGAAATTTCAGAAATTTTTGTAAGCACTATTGGGGTTAAACAAGGATGTCCATTGTCACCAACTCTCTTTGGTCTATGCATCGATCAATTGGAACAAATGGTACTTGACTTTATGCAAGAAGAAGGCATTGAAGAGGTCACTATTTGCAATGCGGTAATCATGCTTTTGTTGTATGCGGATGATGTAGTGCTTTTAGCACACACTTTAGAAGATGCACAAAAGCTTATGGTTGTCCTTGAGAACTTTTGCTTGCATAGTGGGCTGATTGTAAATGAATCCAAAACAAAGGTTATGCTTGTGAAAACCAACCATAAGGAGAAGCCATGCATTGTGTACAACAACAAGACACTTGAAGTTGTTGAGAGTTTTAAGTACCTTGGCCTTGAGGTTCCATCCAATCACAAGTGGCATGAATGTGCTATGCGTCGTTTGGAAGCGGGAAAGAGAGTATATTATGCATTTGAGAACATGTGTAATGCGGGAAACATCAAGTGTTGGGTTCTCAAGAAGTATCTTTTTGATGCATTGGTGACACCGGTTCTTCTTTATGGAGTTGAAGTGTGGGGCGGGAGCATCTCAAAGTCTACTTGGAAAGAGTTTGAAAATGTCCAAAAGCGTTTTCTTACAAACTTTCTCCAAGTTAAGACACAAACACCATATATGCTCCTACTTCTTGAGTCGGGATCTCTTCCAATTGAGGTTATGGGCATGGAAAGGGTTGTGGAGTACATGATAAAGATGCGTCAAAACCCCTCACATCGACTTCCTACAATTGCATGGGAAGCAAGCAAAAAAGTTCAAAAGACGCATAAAAGCAAGATCTTGAGCACGGGATGGATGCAAGACATAAAGAAGTGGTTTGGGAGATGGGATGCATTACACTTGCTACATGATGCTTCAATTGACTCTCAAGTGAATGAAGCTTTTCTACAACGCCAATGTATTACGGCTTGGGAGAAATCCGATGGGTCACGCTTCATACATTACACCACCTATATTGCCCCCAACTACAAAACCATGTTCTTCGCTGAGAGAGGAAACCGTACTCACACTTACATGCTTGAGCCTATTCCCTTGTCCGCGATACGCACTATCGCAGCAATTCGGCTTAGCTCCCATTTCCTTCGATGCGAGATAGGGCGTTGGGGCAATGGAGAAGAGTCAAATCGATTGTGCACATTATGCTCACTGCAAGTTCGAGAGTCTGAGTACCACACACTACTAGAGTGCTCAGCTTTTGATCACATCCGAACTTGCTTCTCTCACATTTTCAGCCATAACTTAGACCTACACACTTTCCTCTCCCAGCCAAAGTGTGGGCTCTCCATTGCGACTCTCATCACTACAATTTTGGAGCATCGAGAGTCACTCATGAGCCATACACATACTACATCACATGTAAATTTGGTCCCATAGGTCATATTTGACCTCCGAGGACGATAATAAAATCTATCTATCTATCTATCTATCTCTCTCTCTGATGATCTTACCCTCTCGCAGATCGCTCATATGCAGGAGGTAATGCCGGAGATTAGAGCGGCAAGGGGAAAAGGCAAGATTTCCTTTTACCGAGATGGAAGAGTGGTAATACTAGAGCGAAGCTCCACATGACGGTGCGAGACTTATGGGACCACACTCAAAATGGCTTCTTGGAATTGGAATGGATCTATGCGTCTTGATGTGGGTGCTTTTGAGGACAGTTTTACTGGAAGAGACATCATCTTCTACTCTGAGATACATCAGGCCCCTCGGCAATCCCTGCGTCACATCAGTGGATACAGATGGGAGACAGCTTACAGACAGGAGACGCGATCAGAGTACAGAGGACAGGCTCAGGGGGAGTGGCAGTGTTATTTAGAGAGGATCTGCATCCAATGATACATTTAGCCCGCAGGGATGAGCAGACTAGGTACATGTGGGTGAGATTGAAAGCAGAGATAGGCAGATGTCTTTACATTGCTATTTGCTACTTTCCCCCGAGTACGTTAGTCTATGCATCACCCAGAGGACAGTCCCCCTTTTCTATTTTGGATGATGACATATGGGAGTTCTCTAGAGATGGTGACATTATCATTCTAGGGGACTTCAATGCTAGAACTGCCCATCACCAGACAGTGTTCTATGATACTTCAGAGGAGATGTTGAGGGAGCTAGATGTTGTTGAGACGGGCTTGTCCAAACTATCGCAGGATGTGGAATATATTCAGTATGGACGGCACCTGATAGATATGGGCACTGCACATGGACTGGCCATCTTGAATGGCCTACAGAGGTTTCCTGCTGCGGGAGGTTTCACATGCTTCCCACATAGACATGGAGCCAGCACAGTGGATTATGTCATGGCACAGCCGAATCTCATCTCTAGTATCTAGGATCTCACAGTTGGGCCTAGACCGGTTGGGGAGTTCAGTGTAGCACACAGGCCACAGGTAGCAGCCCCTACTCGCTACATCTTCACGCGAGAGATGGACTCTGTATACATAGACGGGATCTACAGACGATTATGCACTGAGGAACCAGGGAAACCACTGGAGGAGCTTACTACTATACTGACATAGACATTACATGATGCAGGAGCAGAGGCATACCCACACACCCAGCCTGAGCAAAGACGCCGTTCAGGGAGCATGCCTCAGAATAGCTGGTATGATGAGGAGTGCCGCTAGACTAGAGCTAGACTTCAGAGGGAGGTACTTTTGGGGGACATCACTCACAGACAGTCACAGATTGACTTCCGACGCATGGTGCGGCGAAAGAAGAGGCCATTTTTGGCTCGACTAGAGTTATTCTTGAGTCAGGACTCGCGTGAGGCGTGGCGGCTCTTTCATGAGCAGTCCCCCTCCCCCCCCCCCCCCCCCCTCCTCTCTACCGTTACCTCTATAGAGACCTGGGGTCAGTACCCATCATCTTTGTACACAATATCTGGACAGTTGCCCCTTCCGGACCCCCTCGATCCATGCCCACACACATGTGCTTTTTTCACCGGCTGAGATGGTGAAGAAAGCCATTGACAGGATGAGGACCGGGAGAGCATATGATCATGATGGCCTAGTGGCTGAGATTTCATACACGCCAAAGATCTACTAGCAGAGCTTCTGGCACTGATGTTTAACCCGCCATGTGTGAGGGCTTGCCTGATATTTGGAGCCTATCTACGATTGTACCTATCTTCAAGTCAAGTCATGAGACCCTATGGAGCCTGGGAATTATCGCACTATCATGATTGGACACACACTGGCACGGTTGTATGCATCCATTCTTGAGCAGCAGTTGAGTAGATGGGCAAAGAGGGAAGGAATACGTGCAGATGGGCAGGCAGGGTTCAGGAGAGGCTTCTCTACTCTTGACCATATCTTGACACTCCGGGCCATCATCGAGGAGGGCAGATCTCATGGGAGACAGATCTATTGTAGCTTTGTGGACTTCCGCAAAGCCTTTGACACAGTACCCAAAGCTAGATTGATGCGCAGGCTGCAGGAGATGGGAGTACCCACAGAGCTCATTTGGGGGATCATGGCATTGTACAGATCAGTAGTTGGGCATGTACGCACCCCTGAGGGACTATCTACACTGGTTCACTCCACTATTGGGGTGAAGCAGGGTTTCCCGCTCTCTCCTACTCTATTCGGTATGTATGTAGATGAGGTTTCTGACTACATTGAGAGAGATGGTGATAGAGGTGCATAGCTGGCAGGGACATGGATTCCACTTTTGTTATATGCTGATGATATTGTGTTGATCTCTGAATCTCCGGAGGGGATGCAACGTCACTTGGATGCTTTGCATAGGTTTGCCCATCAAAGTGGTTTGTCTGTCAACCTTGGTAAAACCAAGGTTATGGTATTTAATACCACCCCACAGTCGATCAGGAGGTCAGCACCTACATTCACATATGGCCGGAGACTGTGGAGTACACAAATGCTTACACTTACCTTGGAGTGGTTTTTAGCGGACCGGCATTCTCACTCAGGAGAGTAGCAGAGACCAGACTGACTAGAGCCCATGCAGCATTGGGTAGATTGGAGAGGATGTGTTCACAGGTTCAATTTCAGGAGCCTTGGACGAAGCTCTGGCTCTTTGACACCTTGGTGGCTTCTGCATTGCTCTATGGAGCTGAGATATGGGGACCTTCATTGGATCATCACGGGGGGTCAGGTCACACTGATGGATGGGGGAGCATGGAGAAACCTCTCGTCTCTATGATCTCGCGGCTCATTAGAGCCAAGGCATCAGTACCACATGCCATTATCCGAGCAAAGCTAACGGCCCCCCAATTAGTGGTTGAGGCGCTCACCAGATGAGTCTCCTTCATACACCACATGTGGTAACTTCCTAGAGACAGATATGCTCGTATTGCACTTGAGTCCTCTTGACATTTAGCCATGCAGGGAGATACAGCATGCTGGTATGGGGAGATGACATCATGATTTCAGGCGCATGGGTTCAGCATAGACAGGTTTCCACCCTTCCAGTACTCATTGGATGCACCATCTCTCACTCTTACACAGTTCGAGATCACGAGGCTCATCCAACAAGACCTGACTCAGCTAAACACCAAGAGGACATGGATACAGGCGGCGTAGGAGCTGGGCACGAAGATGGCTTTCTACAGAGAGCATCTTCTCTAGCTTACAAAGGATGGTTTTGTGACGAGACCCAGATACATGGACACCCACTTGTCTCATGGGATAAGATGTGCTATTGGCCAGTTACGCACATCTTCTCACCAGCTACGGATTGAGACTGGGAGATACAATGGAGTACCAACAAAGGCCAGGACTCGCCCCTTGTGTGACATGGAGCCTGAGACAGAGTTGCACTACACATGCCGCTACCTCGTCTACTACGAGATACGAGGCCGCTTCCATTGCTTGTTTAGAGAGGGTTTTGGACCTCTCCAGAGTCATGGGATATGAGAATCAGAGATGCTTGGGTTTGTTCTTGCTCGAGCTGCACATACACAAAGATAGCCTGATGAGTGGAGAGGCTAGCCAATCTCAGAGACGAATCACAGATTTCTTTAGAGCAGACACTGGACAGCCGCCGCAGGAGCTACTACCACAGCAGAGCTCACTTTCGTCTCACACCAGAGGCACACTGATCGACCGAGCGAGTGAGCTGGGGAAATCCAGGCGCCCACGATTGCGGACTACACATCATCGCGGAGGCTTCATCAGAAGATTCGGAGCACTCTAGCCAGGCATGCACAACGTAGTCTGACCATGGAGGAGATTGATGAGATCCGCCAACACCCGATGCTAGATCTCCTGTGATTTAGCTATCCCGGCCAACTGCCCCTTTTGCTTAGATCACATCAACCAATCTAGGATCCCATAGTATTTTTTTTGTTTTGTTTTGTTTTGTTTTGTTGTTAGTTTGTTACTCTGACTTTGTATAAGATCCACCACATTGTAACTTTCTGGTCTCATAGATCACTTTGGCCTTTTGAAGATGTTAATATAACAATTCATTTCATTTTTTCATTTCTCTCGTGTTGGAGTGTGCACGCACACGCACTGGATTGAGCTGAAATTCTCTGGATACTTGCACCCAACATCAATGGATAAACAAATAGCTAAACAGGTACCAAGAGTGGGCGGTTCAACGCCACGACTCTCTTGTGCAAGAGCATCCCACTCCCTTCACTCCCTTGTCATTCGATTATCTCAAGTTATTTGGAAGTGGTAAAGTTTATTCAAGACTGCATATTGCAGCAGTTTATTACTTTTCCTTCCACCCACTTGTCCCAAGCGGTTACCTAATTGGACAACAATGCTCACATGAGGTCCTGAATCCTATTTATAGGACACGTAAGAGGCGCCAGTTCACAACAGCAGGCCATTGTTGCAGCCAGATGTCAAGGGAGATGAAACTAGCCCCTTTTTGTTTAATTGACTACATCAGTGAATCAACCCATGGAGGCTCACACTGCACCTAGGAGCCATCAGCATGTGGGCTAAGTTCTTACTGCAATGGTTGGTGTACTAAACCGCCAACCCAAACCACAAGCAGTGTGCAGGTAGAGCTGCCGCAGCTCTAGTAAGCACTTATCCTGATGTCGGGGACGCAACAGCATGGAGTAAAGACATGAGATCATGCTACCAACTCAGTTGGCAATGAAACTTGACCTAATAGCTGCCGAATAGCAATTCATGCCCAAGGCTTATAATGAAAATATTTACTCTACAAGATTAATAAACTGTGCTATAAGCTTAGGGTTGAAG
This sequence comes from Adiantum capillus-veneris, assembly GCF_014529385.1. Taxonomy (NCBI): domain Eukaryota; kingdom Viridiplantae; phylum Streptophyta; class Polypodiopsida; order Polypodiales; family Pteridaceae; genus Adiantum; species Adiantum capillus-veneris. Next base: position 44,930,688 of record NC_140957.1, on the reverse strand, counting down.
AAAGAACACATAAAAGAACAAGTAGTGTCTTTACAAGATGGCAACATGCCTTGCACGTTGATCGCTCCAGAATGCTTATAAAGGCTTTAGATAAACTCTTAACATACAAAGGCTTATAAATGTTGTGCATAATCTTACAACAAGCCTTTCAAAGATACAAACACATGATACAAGACTTTGTTCCAGAAGCTAGCAGACCATTTGTCAAGTTCATTCACAGCCTAATTGCCATAGTGCTGCACTTTGAGAATGTAGTTCTCCAGAAGTAGCTGCAATCCAATCGAGCATTGAGAGAGCCCAGCACAAACCACTGTTGCATTCTAGAAATGATAGCAGAGCAGACTTGTGTCTGCTCTGCTTCTTTTGCATAATATATAGCTGTCCTACCACCTTCTTACCAGAGATGAGAGTAGCTGCACCACAAAGCACTGTAAATTAGTACCAGGAATGGCCAGATAGGACTTTCTGAGGCGACATGAATGTGTCTAACCTGGAAAAGCTCAAAGACGCTGCCTTTCTTGTTTCCAGTCAGCTTGTTCTTTGCTGATTTCTCATTTGGAAATACCACAGTTGCAGTTGCCCGCCATCCAACGAGTAAAATGAGTGTGCTTGCCATGGAGACAATGATGAAGGGCTGAGGAGGAACATGGCCTGAAGTAACACCGCGAATCACAAGAGCAAGCTGTGACACCATGATGATTATATTAAGTGTGGTCAAAAGCAATAGGTCATAGGCTGTGCATATCTCAATACTCAAGAACAGCATGTGAGAAACCTTGTGGCATGAATCTCTCCAATTCCTAAGAAATTGCAAATAGCCATAGCAGACAGTTGGTGCCCATCCACAAGTAATCAACAACAACAGTACACAAATTGGGAGTCCATGTATCGTCTGTCATTGCACACAAAAACATGCAACAAACTAGGAATGTACTTACAGGAATGCCCACAGCCCATGACTTTACAGCAGCCAAAACAGCACTTCCAAAACCATTCACACCCTGTCCATCCGGTCCATAGCCTCCAAGTAGGTATGCCCCTAGCAGCCAGCCTGCACAAGATCTACAATCATTACACTCGGTTCACAAAGATGCTTCAAAGCCAGGCAAATCCAGTCTAATTTATGTTTTTCACCTGCGATGAAAGGATCCGCTGTTCGCAAAGCATCCCAATCCACAACTGACATACCATGACTAAGCCTTCCAATCGCAGCAAATGCAAACAATACAAGAACATCCCCACCAGCTAGAAAAGCAACGCGACTGTCAGAACACCAAGAACACCATTATTTTGTATTTTTGCTATATATCAAGCACAACAATGAACTACCCAACCAGACAATGTCAGCGGGCCGGACATCATGTGGCAATGACTACAACGTTTTTTAGATTACCTCTAGAATGTCTCCATAATCTAAACCGTGCGTGAACATGTGCCGATCACACACTGCAGTCAAGAGCGCACATACACTCATAAAATTAATAGCGTTAATTTTACAGAATAACATTCAAGAAACAACACAACACTTGTGTACTTCCAAAAGAGATAATTTGAAAGGTTTTCAAATTAGGGAATAACAAAATGAGCAAATCAAATACACAGAGAAATTTGTGTTATTGAAGTTGGTACTTGAAACCCAATTTCAAACCTCAGTGTTTAAAACGGTTTCAAATGTCTGATAATCGTTTCAAACAAATTTAAAAGCAACTATGTATAATATTCAAACTTGACCCTAATTGAGTTTTAAAAACTAAGTTTCTTTCACAATGGTCATTGATTCACAATTCATTCGAGTGTATAATGTTATATTGTCACAAAAATGCTACTTGCTTGGAAATGCTCAGTTTTAATACTCAATGGTTATTTAGACTTGAACGCTACAAAATGTTTGTAAAATGCTAAGAAATTAGGGTCGCGTTTGAAATGGCCCAAGGCTCCGAATCGAACTAAAGCTTACTATATTGATGCTAATACATGAAACATCACTTCTGCTTCCAAATGCCTGTTCCACAATACCACTTTTAGGCTCAGATGCTCAAATGACATTTTTCCAGAGGCACATTTGTCTCACAAAATTGGAATGTGCTTCAGAAATGGCGGGTTTCAGAATAGGAACTCACTGACACCATTTCATTTTAATCATAGGAAACAAGGTGAGTAATTTTTACTATGCCCAAGAGCAATGGCACAGTTTATTTCACACACATTCTGGTATCAAGTCCCAAATGGGTAGACAAGTTCTTAGCTGCCCCATACACTCAAATTCAGAAGTTACACCAAGACACACACTATCCTAACTGATTTGTTAATACACAACCAGTAAGATAGCCCTTGACCAACATTCTCTCAGTGTCTGTGTGTGTGTGCACGCTCTCTCTCTCTCACAAGCACAAAAGACAGCATGAGTGACAATAGTAGCATACCCCCAAGCAGGACTATCTGAGGAGGGCACACCATGATCGACCTTGGCAACACCTTCCACCGAAACATTTGCGTCCTCGACAAATACAGTCTGCAACGAGGAGTCATCGGAAGGAGCTCCAGAACGAGTACGTGGGGGAGGAATTTGAACAGCAGCTGAAGAAGTCTTTCCTGGTTGTTCCGCTTCTGAGGGGCCAGCCCTCACCGTCATTGAGCGCCGGCTATGGAGCGAAAGTGACGATGCAGGGCCTCGACTCATCTTGTTCGACGCGAACCTCAACCCTTTGCATGATACAGATGACTGCACCGCTGGCCTCGGCAAGGCTATGGAGGCGTGACCCGCTACCATCGTTTGCTGATAACCCTGTGTTGAGAGAAGAAGAAGAAGAAGAAGAGAATTTTAGAGAAAGAGAGAGAGGAGTTTGCTATTGATGTGCACGTGTAATATGGACTAGAGTTTTTGGCCGGCAGCCTTAGTGTTGCCTCAGGACTATATGACACGGGCATGGGGGCATGGGATCTACGGTGAGAGCATCGAGCGTCGTAGATCTTGTCGGCACCGTAAAAAGTAATCTCGGGTATAAAAAGTAATTGTACCCGAGATTACTTTTGGTCACCTTTGGTATAAGAGTAACCTCGGGCCCATACCATCACAATAAACACGCGGGTGCTCGTGGTTAGGGCATGGGAGTCGCAAAGGTGAGGTCAAGGGTTCGAGGGTCGGCCGAGAAGTAATCTCGGGTGCAAAGTAATCTCGCGTACCCGAGATTACTTTGTCGCGATCTACGGCTCTTCTTCATCCCACCGTAGATCCCACCCCCTCAATGCCCGTGTTAGATAGTCCCCAGGGGGTCCCCAGGGGGGGCCATTTCAAACACGGGCTCTCCTTCATCCCATCGTAGATCCCACCCCCTCAATGCCCGTGTTAGATAGTCCACAGGGGGTCCCCAGGGGGGGCCATTTCAAACACGAGCTCTCCTTCATCCCACCGTAGATCCCACCCCCTCAATGCCCGTGTTAGATAGTCTCCAGGGGGGGACACATAAATGCCCCGACTTTGAGCCAAAGACTAACCTAGGGACTATCTAACACGGGCATTGAGGGGGTGGGATCTATGGTCGGGAGGAAACACCTTACTTTCCCCCTTCTGGAATCGACGTGGCGGGATTCTTTCTTATGCGCGCGACCCCTGCGCCTCGCTTTCTTTGCTCCACGCACGTGCAGATTTGGATTCGAGAACGGGCTTGCATCTGCGCTTATGCTGGCTTTCAATGGAAGCTCCAATCTTTGCCAAGCATGCCATGTTGTTTCGATCAGCTTTGGATCCGCCTCATCATTGCGGGATGGCTTCCTACGGAGTTCCCATTTTCGGTTGTGTGTGACGAGATTAAATAGATGGGTCTTGAGGAAATTGGAACCGTCGGGCGTTTTTGAGGGTTGTGTATCAGGTACTTCTCTTCTTCTTGAGCATGTGTTGGGTATGCTTATTGTATGGACTTCTGTCTTATGATATTTACTTCATTCCAAGGAAGAGTGTGACAGATCTTGTGTTATTTTCCCCTTGATTTTCCTGCGTTTACTGTCTAGTACTCCATGTCTCTTAGGTTTAGAAGCATTTGTCCTGAGCTCCCTTGGCTGACCGTCAAGCTTTCCATAGGCTTGGTTCTTTGAGAGACCTCATTATTTTCCGCCGATTCTTTGATAACATCTTAGCGTGTCTGACTACCGAAGGCTCGAAGCCCATGAGAAAAGGAGTCGACCCTGCAGATAGGTTTTTTTCTGCAGTAAAATTAATACCTATTGTTGGCCATTTGTTGGTATTTTTTAAAAGACAAGTAGAACCTTGAAAGATTAGAAAGCAACTTCTCATGCAAAAAAATTTATGAAAGAACAGAAGGATCGACCTGAAAGGACAAGGGAACTGGAACATGCTCATCACCACCCAGCCATGTCCCTATTTATAGGCCCTTGGCTTTCTATAAATAGGGACCCCCTTGACTGCATGTCCGTCCTGGCCCTTGGCCGTGCCTGGTCCTCTACCCTTGGCATGACATTACTCCCCCCTTGGAGAAGCGTTTTCGTCCTCAAAAACAAGAGTGATAATACACTAATGTTTTCTATAGTGGCATCCTTCATGGATCCAATTGTTTGGTTGATCGAAACCAAGAGTAACATCTTGATTTTTCACATTGTTGTCCATTTGCAATCGTCTTGTGTTTCCGATTCCTATCCAATCATAGTGTGTAGACTCCATCTAGAACACACATGAGTATGCAAAACGAGTTATCACACAAAGATGTACTCTAAAGAGTACCTCTTTTCACTTTCCATGAAAGTAACTTGCTAACATAATTCATTAGCCAATTTTAAGTCCTTGACTTGTTTTTCAATTTCATCAGTAAACAACCCCACCATAACTAGTGTTCAAGGTTGAGAACCTGATTTAAACATGAAGAGATTAAACCTAATCGCAAACATGCTTTATCTGATGGTAAGCAAACTCCAAGTAAAGCAATAAATGCTTATTAATTGGATTGCTTGGTGCTAATGTACGCACTTTGCATATCCTTTAGCACAAAATTACACTTTGTAATTTGCCTATCCCCTTGGATAACTGATAGTACTGAGGTGTGTTTCCCCACGGTTTTACAGACAGTCTTCCCAGATGACTGGTAAATGGGAATCACAATATCATATAACATTGTTGAGAAATCAACCATGTCCGGAATAACCATCGTGGTTAACTTGAAAAAATCCACACCCAAGCCGAGCCATGACCTCTATTGGTGATTAGTAGACCCAAAAGTAATCTCATAGAGATACTGCACACAGCGTGCAAAATGCTTCATAAGTAACAACTTGATGAATAAGCATGCCGTTCCAAATCAGCCTTTGCTAAACACTAGGGCCCATAACACTAGTGTGCATGCATTTAGCAAAAAACAGATCCGAACCTATATATCCATGATCATTCTTGCCAATACTTATGGAAAATGTGATACGCCTAGCACACATTAAAGAGGAATTGAAATAGTTCTGAAAAGAAACTGAATACTTTCAGTTGCAATCATTTACAAGCCTTGCTGAAACGTCTGAACCATAATAGAAGGTGAAACAATGATCACTTCTAGGTACAAAGCCTGAAACTTTTTCATTAACAACTCATAGCCTTTCTATATATAAAACAAATGTTGTTTAGTAGCACTTGTACCTTAACAAGTCATTCTAAGTATCCGACAATTTCTGACCATTGAAATTGCTCCTGATACATCGTGCTGAAAATGATCTAGAAAACAGATTGGACCAGCACCTAGAGACTTTGTCGTGACACATAATTGAAATGATGGTGCCAGTGTAAGTCCAGAGACTCATATTCTCCACATGTGGAATATGTCTCATGTAAGGATGTTTTAAAAAAGAACATCCTTCAAGTACAAGATGTACTTGTGTGTGGAGGTAACTGCAAACACTCTACGACGGGAGTGAGAGGGACCCTCATTAGCCTTGCTCCACATTGGCTAAACCGAACTCCTTGAGTCCCTAGACCATGTTGTCTCCCATGTGACAACATGTGCCAAATCGAATCCGACAAGTAGATTCATAACAGCATAATGTACATTGGACACTACGGCCCAAAATACTTGTTCCGACCTGCCCTTGGCATGGTCCTGGGGATTGAACTGAAAGTTCAGTTACCCGTATTCAAATGCACAGGAGCACGTCTCCCACCTGTGAAAAAACCAAGCAACATTGCACTGGAAAACCTGGGTGTTTCCTTCGCAATCCAAACCCGTTGGGTAGAATCTACGTAGTCAAACCACTTGGTAAGACCCTTGGTAGAAACTGCTCAACTAGCAGGTAACGGTAACCAACATAGTTAACCGTGTACAAAATGACGAGAATCAACTCGAAAAGTTGAAGTTGTCTCGTACCCCCTGGTAGATTGCGGACTTCTTTCCTTGAAAGTACAACGGGAATAGATCAAACTGTGATCCTCAATGCCTATGGGGTGATTTAGTAAGCACCCGCGGGGTCTTACCCCAAAACAATGCATCCATAGACACTCGTAGTGCTATAGAGAGAGCTGGAGATCCACACAAGTGGAAAGCATCATTCTTATGGACAACCATGTTGTCACAACGGTATGCTGCATCTAAAATCCGTGGTAGAAATCAGCTGAGTTGAGTTTATGGTTATCAAAAACTCAACTCGAGTGTCACATTGAAACCATGTCATGCAAAAATGACACCGTAAATATCCATAATTACAAGACTCTTGCGTGTTCATTAATGTCGTTGTGTAGTCCAATGGGTAGATCTGTTCGATTTTAAGAACCATCACCCAAGGAATGCCAGCAGTTGGGTCATATCCGAGATCTGCCAATGACTCTTAGCCAACGTGTGTGGCTCATAGCCCGTATGGCAATTAGTGTTCAATCGACGAAACGATGAAGACTAATGTAGAGGGCATCTTGCCCAATTTCGAGCTGAGAGTTAGAGCACATTGGCTCATGCTGACTCCCAAACAAAACATGTATCAAAAACTGCGTAGAAAGTTTTCATTATTCATGGAGAGAAATAAGAAAGAGAGAGAGAAAATGCTGGGCTGAGGAACTTTCCTTAAGTGATGACTTTGTATATATTGTGCCCAAGCTCGTGTGCATCTTATATGTAGCGTGCAGCTTATCATATAAGCGTGCCATAGTTTTCTGCTATGACTCTCTCATTGAAAGAGGTAATAGAAAAACAAAAACAAGT
>NC_140957.1:44881188-44918688 GCF_014529385.1 Adiantum capillus-veneris | reverse complement strand
GGGAGAGAGAGAGAGAGAGAGAGAGAGAGAGAGAGAGAGAGAGAGAGAGAGAGAGAGAGAGAGGGGCGACAAAATTCTGAGGGAGAGAGGTGAAGTGTATTGTTTTGTTTTCAAAAAAAGACGGGCTCATCCTGTACAACCCCTCCCCGCCCCCCCCCGTGCTTGCTTTCTTTCTTCCTCCCAGTCTCCTACTCTCTCTCCACCTGCCACCCCTCTTCTCTTGATCTCTCTCTCTCCCTCCCAATGCCCCCCCTCTCTCTCCCCTCCCGCTATCACTCTCTCTTTCTCTCCCCCTCTCTCCCTCTTTTACAAAAAAACGGAGGCACTAGAGATATTGCTAGTGCTTTGTTTTTTTTAAATAGCTCTTTGCACCCTCTCTCTCTCTCTCTCTACCCTTGCCACCCTTCCCTCTCGTCCTAGTGTGTGTGTATGTGTGTGTGTGTGTGTGTGTGTGTGTGTGTGAGAGAGAGAGAGAGAGAGAGAGAGAGAGAGAGAGAGAGAGAGAGAGTCTACCCTTGCCACCCTTCCCGCTCGTCCTTGTGTGTGTGTGTGTGTGTGTGTGTGACACAAAGAGAGAGAGAGAGAGAGAGAGAGAGAGAGAGAGAGAGAGGGGGGGGGGGGGTGAAGCTCACTCCAGGAAGGGAGGGAGGCAAGGGGGAGAGAGAGAGAGAGAGAGAGATAGATAGATTTTATTATCGTCCTCGGAGGTCAAATATGACCTATGGGACCAAAGTTACATGTGATGTAGTATGTGTATGGCTGATGAGTGACTCTCGATGCTCCAAAATTGTAGTGATGAGAGTCGCAATGGAGAGCCCACACTTTGGCTGGGAGATAAAAGTGTGTAGGTCTAAGTTATGGCTGAAAATGTGAGAGAAGCAAGTTCGGATGTGATCAAAAGCTGAGCACTCTAGTAGTGTGTGGTACTCAGACTCTCGAACTTGCAGTGAGCATAATGTGCACAATCGATTTGACTCTTCTCCATTGCCCCAACGCCCTATCTCGCATCGAAGGAAATGGGAGCTAAGCCGAATTGCTGCGATAGTGCGTATCGCGGACAAGGGAATAGGCTCAAGCATGTAAGTGTGAGTACGGTTTCCTCTCTCAGGGAAGAACATGGTTTTGTAGTTGGGGGCAATATAGGTGGTGTAATGTATGAAGCGTGACCCACCGGATTTCTCCCAAGCCGTAATACATTGGCGTTGTAGAAAAGCTTCATTCACTTGAGAGTCAATTGAAGCATCATGTAGCAAGTGTAATGCGTCCCATCTCCCAAACCACTTCTTTATGTCTTGCATCCACCCCGTGCTCAAGATCTTGCTTTTATGCGTCTTTTGAACTTTTTTGCTTGCTTCCCATGCAATTGTAGGAAGTCGATGTGAGGGGTATTGACGCATCTTTATCATGTACTCCACAACCCTTTCCATACCCATAACCTCAATTGGAAGAGATCCCAACCCAAGAAGTAGGAGCATATATGGTGTTTGTGTCTTAACTTGGAGAAAGTTTGTAAGAAAACGCTTTTGGACATTCTCAAACTCTTTCCAAGTAGACTTTGAGATGCTCCCGCCCCACACTTCAACTCCATAAAGAAGAACCGGTGTCACCAATGCATCAAAAAGATACTTCTTGAGAACCCAACACTTGATGTTTCTCGCATTACACATGTTCTCAAATGCATAATATGCTCTCTTTCCCGCTTCCAAACGACGCATAGCACATTCATGCGACTTGTGATTGGATGGAACCTCAAGGCCAAGGTACTTAAAGCTCTCAACAACTTCAAGTGTCTCGTTGTTGTACACAATGCATGGCTTCTCCTTATGGTTGGTTTTCACAAGCATAACCTTTGTTTTGGATTCATTTACAATCAGCCCACTATGCAAGAAAAATTTCTCAAGGACAACCATAAGCTTTTGTGCATCTTCTAAAGTGTGTGCTAGAAGCACTACATCATCCGCATACAACAAAAGCATGATTACCGCATTGCAAATAGTGACCTCTTCAATGCCTTCTTCTTGCATAAAGTCAAATACCATTTGTTCCAATTGATCGATGCATAGACCAAAGAGATTTGGTGACAATGGACATCCTTGTTTAACCCCAATAGTGCTTACAAAAATTTCTGAAATTTCTCTTCCCATGCGCAATTGACAAATCACCTTCTCATAGATTCGAGAAACCGCAAGCATAAACTCACTTGGCACTTGGAGTTTTTCCATCCTTCTCCACAAATTGTTACGTGGAATCATATCAAAGGCTTTCTTAAAGTCCACAAAACAACAATACAATCGCTTGCCTTTCAACCGACTTTCCTCCATGAGAACACGAAGAGTACAAGATGATCAATGGTGCTATGGCATCAACGAAAACCCGCTTGTCCCTTTGCACGCTTGTCATTCTCTTCAGCCCAATCACTCAATTTCATCTCCATTATGCACCCAAACAACTTTTCCATAAGAGACCCAATCATTATAGTCCGGTAGTTGCTTACATTCTTTACATCCCCTCCTTTATGCAAAGGCTTAACCCAATTAGTACTCCAATCATAAGGCATACCATGTTGAAGTGCAAGGTTGAACATATCACACATCCACTCATGGGTAAAATCTCCCGTCCATTTGATCATCTCCGGCTTGATACCTTGAAGATCTCCCGCTTTGCGAGTGGCCAACTTTTCAAGCCCACCGCATACATCCTCAATAGTAAAAAAAGATGGCATACATGGGAGTGAACCATAAAATGGCATTTTTTCAGTATTTGCTTGCTCATATAATTGCCTACAATGTGTGTACATATCCACTAGACTCAAGTTACCAAAATTCCTAACCCGCTTGCCCCTCAAGTTTCTCCAAAATCTTCCACATGCATGTGCCTTTTCTTGGACTTGAAATTCTTGTTGCTTTACTTCCCATCTTCTTCTCTTCTTTTGAATCAATGCCTTGTATGTATGCAAATGACTTTGATAGTTATCTTTGTCCATAGTTGCATCAAGCTTTATCAAGGACATTCGAGCATCTTGACATTCTTTATCAAACCACCTTTTGCGTGATCTATCTTTGTCGATACCATGGAGATGCTTTATGGCAAAGCATTCTTCCGCACAAGAACAAATAGCTTTCTTAAAAGCTTCCCATTTAGTTTCCAATGGTGCATCACATTGAAGCTTTGTCCTCCATAATTTTTGCTCAACCATTTCAATGTACATTGGTGCCTGTTTGAAATCCATACATAGTGATAACTTCTCTTTCCTTTGGCTGAGATTATCATGCTTAGTTGCTTCTCCACATGAAAGGTCAATACATAAGGTGCGATGGTCGGATTCCGGGGTCCATTGACCAAACATAAAACTCTTTAGCGATACATGATGGCTTTAGAGAGTAGCATATAGTCAATCACACTATCCCCATTATGTCTCCTACATGTAAATCCATTGGTTCCACTCCACAAAGATACACCATTGGCAATGAGCATACCCGTGCTATTACACATGTGTAAAAGTAACTTTCCATAGTGATCCGGCTCTTTCTCATCCATTGAAGTACGATCATACAAGTGAACTTCCTCCAACTCCCTTGAAATGTATGGCATATCAAATTGTTGAGTATCATGTTGCAATGTTTTTGTGCGAGCATTCATATCCCCAAATACACTAACATCACCTTCACCTTTGAAATAAGCAATGTCCTCTTCCAAATCAGAAAATGGTTGATCTCTATCCATGCAAGCATAAAAGGGAGAATCATGATGAGGAATGTAGCAACCGGCTACAAAAATGGGTGCTCTTTTTGGTGTCATAATTTTCAGCCATACATAACGTTTGTACTTGTCATCTTTCACAATTGATACAAAATCTTCCAATCCTTTCTTAACCATACATGCTACCCCTCCTTGTCCTCTTCGTTGCTTGAGATTCTTTGACCACATCAATGAATGTACATTGTAATCCTCCAAGCCGTTAATCCTTTGTATATCATGCTTCCAAGTTTCAACAAGAAGTACAACATCGACTTTGCTTGTTAGTTCATCAATGCCAACCCCCGCATTCCATGGGTATCCATTACAATTCCAAAAGCATATTTTCAATTGTAACTCGGTCTCATAGGTCACACATCCCTATTTGCTTGAGAGACTTGCCTCCTCCTTGGGCACATTTTCTTTATGAGAGATCTCCTTGTTTTTATTATTCTTTTCCTCATATGCCTTGCGACGCATATTTTGTTGCTTAATAGTGCGATCTTTACATACAAAACATTTTGTATCCCTCAAATAGATCCAACTATTATCAAGGATAATCTTTCGCTTGGTCTCATCCGGCATGGTACATACAATTGGCCGTTCTCCCGAGCGAGGAGCTCCTTGCTTCCCCACTCTATGTGCTCCATAGACCATAACTCCGGACATGCTAAAGTGGGTTTTGAAAAAATCTTCAATAACAATGGCAAGAGAAGGAGGTGTCTCTAACTTCTCTTCGGGAATTCCACGAATAACAATGTTCTTGAAACGTCGCTCCCGTTCCTTCAACTCCTCCACAGCCACATTCTCAACATTCTTTGTTTGAACCATAGCTTGCATGAGTGAGGAATTAGAAACCACATTGCTACCACATACATCAGCCCAAGACTTGTTTGTGCATACATTTTTCATGTCGCATACATCCCGGCTCATAGTGTCAAATTTCTCCTCTTTCAATACATGGTCATGCTCTACTTTGCTCATCCGCTCCTTCAAAGCATTCAAGTCCACAAGAGAGCGTTTACATTCCTTGACTTCCTCTTCAAGTTGCATCAAACGTGTTGTTTGCATCTCAAGTGTCCTCTTGAGATTCTCATTCTTAACCACAAGTACCCTTAGTGTGCCATTCTCCATTGCAAGTGCTCGTAAGTCTTCACCGTGTTTGTTTATGGTCTCTTGCAATGATACCAAGTACGTCATGATCATGGTTTCCGATGTCGTTGGTTGGGTGGTTGTGTTGCTATCTCCACACTTAGGAGATTTTGGATCATTTTCCACAATGGTTGTGGACCTTGTTGAAGAAGAAGAACCCTTGCGAGTGCCGGAAGACATTGTATGTAAAATAGGAGATGAGAATCAATTTTGTTGAACCTGTTCACTTCGGAAATGCTGCTACAGAAACGACTTACATAACTCTGAAAATTTTTGTCTTTACATCAATGCGTAGAGGACTTCGTGCTTTTCGATTGAGGCTATAGATCACCCAAATCGGAGTTCGGATGAAGAAGTTATGATCAAAAGAGTAGACTGGTGTCTACTAGGTCAAAAAACGGCTGCGTTTTTTGAGAGAGAGAGAGAGAGAGAGAGAGAGAGAGAGAGAGAGAGAGAGAGAGAGAGAGAGAGGAGAGAGAGAGATGGATGTATTGTGCCCGTTCGGGCTGCCTAGCCGAGAGAGAGAGAGAGAGAGAGAGAGAGAGAGAGAGAGAGAGAGAGAGAAGAGAGAGAGAGAAGAGAGAGAGAGAGAGAGAGGAGGAGAGGGGGGGGGGGGGGGGGGGGGGGGGGGGGAGTGGGGGTGGGTGGGAGGGGGAGACAACGAGAGAGAGGGGTGGCGGCGAGAGAGAGAGAGACACACGCACAGAGGGAAGACAACACGAGAGAAGGGTGGAGAGAGAGAGAGAGAGAGAGAGAGAGAGAGAGAGAGAGAGAGAGAGAGAGAGATAAGGAGAGGGGTTATAGAGCGACTAAGAAAAGAGAGAGGAAGAAGGGAGTAGGAGATAGGAGGACTTTACGGAAGGGATGGTGGTTTCTAGAGGAGGAGCTGGAGGAAGGGAAGGTGGTTAGAGGAGTAGATGGAGAGAGGAGGTGGAGGAGAGGAAAGATTTTGGAGGAGGAGGCTGAGGAGGAGGAGGAAGGGAAGAGGAGGAAACACATGGGCGGCAAGAGGAGGAAGGGGAGGTAGAGAGGGCGGCACTCCAAAAAAAAGAAAAAAAGCTCGCTCCAAAGCTCGCTCTGTTGAGCTCGCTCGAAGACCTAACTCATCTAGCTCATCTTTCCCTTGATGACACCACGGCTACCATGCCTACCCCAATGATGGGCATGCGAAGAAACACGCCATGGACCTCATTCGTTAGTAAAGCACCACTACATGGTAGCTCAATACCTGCAACAATACCTACAACTGTGCACCAGTCGTATACACCTATGGGTCCTTGTACTCATGTAGCCCCTACCCCTCCCATTGTTTCAACAACCTATACTCCACAATCACAACACCCAAGCTCTTATTTCAATGAGACCATACCGGCTAGCATTAGCATGTCACATCCGATGTCTGCTATGCCTAGGGCCACACATATGAACTTTGGGCCACCACATGGCACAACACCCTACCAAACTTGGAACCCAATGGCTTCCTATGCGTCAAGCCCAATGCCAATATCTACTCCACATGTAGTCTCTGGAGCGCCTTCACCCACGGTGCCTGCTCACTTAGATGACTTGGCAACATTTGTTCAAGCTATTGGTCGATATATTGCTGAGAATATGCGTAATACGCCTGATAGAGAGACTAGAAGTAAGATAGTACAAAAAGCCAAGCTCACACAAAAATTGAGTGGAGATGGGGATGTGAGAAAGCATATCAAAGTGTTTGAACAAATATGTGATTCTCTAGGAGAACACAATGACCTGCATAAGAGTAATTCTTTAAACCTAACCTTAAGTGGAAGGTTGGGGATTGGTATATAACCTCAAGGATGGAAGAAAAACTATTTACCGTACTCTTAGGAGACTGTTCTTAAAAGAATACATACGAGAGGGAGTGCTTTGGGGTGTAGCCTCTCAGCTCCAGAAAGCCCAACGAGAGGAAGGAGAGTCGGTGAGAGACTTTATTAGTCGCTTGAAGCATTTGAATTCTCGTTGTAATCCAAATGAGTGCTTCAATAATAATAATCAATTGATTAATAGATTCATTAGGGGATTAGGACATGAGGATATCTACAATGGCCTAGTCATTAGAGGTATCACCACTTGGGAAGCAGTCACCACCAATGCAATCCAATTGGAGGATAATTTAATGATTAAAGGAGAAAGAGTGTCTGTTGAGCTAAAATCTACTAGCTCGCAAGCATCATGGCATCAGCCAATGACCCTAAAGCCTATTGCTAAGGAGCCAAAGATATCTGAGATGACTTTCGCAGATCTCACCAAGGCCATTCAAGAGAGTCTTAGAGACAATCGTGCTCCACAAAACAATCATATCTATCCAAGAAGGGAGCAACAATGGTGCTCAGTATGCTATGGTCCGCATAGTACCAGTGAATGCCCTACTTTTAGAGTAAAATTCAATGGGAATTGCAATGCCTGTGGGAGGTATGGTCATCAAGCTAAGGATTGCATAGTATTTAAGTGCGCGATGGCCAATAGACCAACCTTAGCATGGACAAACACACCTCGAGTGCCTGCATTGATGTCGGTCGCACATCTTCAACAAACGTCACAACACATGGTCCCTAGGGTCCAAAATGTCGTTCAAACAACACCCTTACCACCTTCAGTGCTAGGACCGCAACCACCACTTCTGAGAATCACTGCTGTGAATTAAGTGGGTTGTGAGTCATCTATTGCTTGTCTGGAAGGCTGTGAGGAAGATATAGACCCTAATATTTCCTATGGATTAATGCGCTTGAAGAAAGTCCACAATACTACATGGAGGACTATTGGGGACAAGTCAAACCTGTCTATTAAGTAGCTGCTCTTGCTGCAAGAGTCCAAAATATCAATTACACTGCCAAGAGACCACCTCTTCAATGCTATGTGGAGGTCCACATCGTGTGGCCGAGTGTCCTATTGGGCTACAAAAGAATGCTACACTAATGCAAACCAACCAAGTGAGCATGTCTACAATGCCGATACTCATGTGTAATCGATGTGGCATAGATCATTTGATTGCCCAATGTCCGAATAATCCAAATGCACCGAAGATCATATACTTGATTGAGGCTATTGAGGAGCCATCACAAAGTACACCTGTGGTACCAGTAAACATACTCACACAATCGAAGCTCCAAAAATAAAATTATATTCTTGAAGAAAGAGATAGGGCATCAATTGCCCAATCTCAGAAGAAGAAGAAAACACAAAGGAAGAGATCGCAAAAAAGCAACGAAGTCAGACCCCATTTCAAAGACCAACATAGGGACTGGTGATGACCCTATATATATGAACGACGCTGAAGAGGATTCTGATTCAGGTGAAACCATGGAGATCAAAACAACCACTAAGAAAGAAACCAACAAGGAAGATCATCATGAGCCACAATGGCCAGCATCCAAGAAGAAGATAGGAACTTATCCAAACCCTATAGAGGAGATCGAGCCAGTCAATCAATTAATGAGTTTGGTAGAAGATACCCAAAGGGATCTAGAACCACCACCTAGGCAGATCCAAATTAGAGACACATTGTTTCCTATGCAACAAGACCCTCACCAAGTCCAAAAACCCTTAGCCATACCTAGTGTCATCTAAGAAGAAAGTGACTTAAAGTCATGGGAAAGTGGGCGTACTCACTTCTTGTTGGAAAGAATGTTTATAGAAGGACTACCTGACCCTATCGAAGAAATGGAGATCCCATCTTCCCCACATCAAGGGACTGAAGCCCAAAAGATGTCGTTAAACATTGCCAAATTGATGGATTTCATGGCTTCAAAAGTTAGAACCACCATCATGTCCAAACTATATGGAGACCCTGAGTTATTCTTAGCTCTTCGAGCTTTCCTCAAAGAACTGAAGGTCGGTCTACCACAAATTGCACATATGGATGGAGCTAGGGAGATGCCAATAGAGGAGGAACACTTAGATCCACAAGCCAACCTAGATGAGAACCCTGTTGTAGAAATACTTGCTAACAAGTTGGGACAATACTTTGGGGGTAATGAATCCAATGCAACCATACCAATCACTACCAAGGGATTAATTGTGAAGGGAATCCTTGATGGTGGAACTGGGGTTAGCATTGTGACTAAAAATTGATGGGAAACTATGGGAAGACCTCACCTTGAGACCACAACCATAGTCGTAAAGATGGCCAATGGGTCTATTGTTAAACCTATTCTGATGCTAGAAGATCTCAAGATCACGGTCTTTGGACATAAAATAAGAAATACCTTCATTGTTATGGATTTCTCCAAGCACACTATGGCATCCTTGATGATCTTAGGATGTCCTTTCACGAGGGAAGCAAAAATGGTGCATGACTAGTCTAAAAACCATGTCTACTTGCAGTTCCAAGATTCTGTCATTTGAGGGGATCTTGTAACTGGTCGAGCACATACTCAGGAAACATATCTATAATTGATCATAGATTTGACACCACATTTCACTCGGCCCCATTGCAATATTGTGACGTTGGGGAAGATTCTCCTTATATGGATGTACTACCTGGGATGCCTGAGTCAGACAATGTGGATTGGGTCCACTTAGCAGCAACCATAGACACTTGAGGAAATAGGCGGACGACCTGGGTAACACTTGAGGGGGATGAAATGCCACCACTCGTACCCTTAAATATGCTAGAAGCAATGCATATAGCTTTTGATGACCTACATGATGAAGGTTTGACTGGCATTGGAACCAGTAGCATCTCATAAGACTATAGCCCATACAATTTGGGGTCAAAATCATCAATTGAAATTGACTCCAAGGACAAAGAATTTGAGTTAAATCTTAGTACAAATGTGGGGACAAACCATTTAGGGCCGAGTAATACCCTAGATGACAATCTGTCCAAGGGTGCAGAAGACACAAGTAGCGATTCATCTAGTGACTCTTCACTAGAGATCGGCCGAAATAAAAAATTAGACAAGAAGAGTAAGAGATATAAGAGGCAACGATATCGAGCAAATGTGTGTGCTAGAATAAATTAAAAGAAATCTACCGCATAATGGTTTAATTATATAGGGGCATGTGATGCTCATTGAAAGTTGGTAGATAACTGGAGTGAATACCTTCAAAGCGTTATGTGGTGTAGTCCACAACCCATTGACATCGCACAACTAGAGGCTATAGAGAAGCCAAAGTTGAGCCGTATCATAAGGAGACGACAAAATTGTGAGTTAACTCAACAACAAAAGGAATCAAAAGTGAAATCACAGTCCACAAAACAAGAGGACCCCACAGACTTACACCCTGCACCTTAAAATTTCAAATCCTACACCATAGAGGAACGTAAGGTTGTGTATACAAAGGCTCAAAAAAAACCTATCAATGGAAGTAATGGAGTTTATGTCGGTCCAGTGATAGTCAAGGAAATAGAGTTAGCAAAGCCAGGAGAAGAGTCCAAACCTGTTTTCATTACCCAAGTTTATGACGTTCCAGTGATAGTTGAGGAAATAGAGTTAGCAGACCCAGGAGAAGAGTCCAAACCTGTTTTCATTACCCAAGATGTGACAGAGATTGGAGGAGTGTGTAATTAAAGAATGTCTCAAGAATTCAGGGATATATTTGCTTGAAAATATCCTAATATGAAAGGTGTTCCACCTTCCGTGGTGCAACACACAATCTCCATGAATAGCATGGCTAAACCAATTCAACAACACCTACCCAATGAATCCTAAATGCAAAGATCGTTCAAGAAGAGATTGAAAAGCTTGTGAAATGCGGATTCATATACCCTACTGAGCACTCAAAATGGGTTCTCCGATAGTGATTGTGCCAAAAAAGAATGGGAAACTCAGAGTGTGCGTGGATCTCAAGCAGATCAACGTCACCAGTAGGAGGGACCATTACCCCTTGCCATATTCAAAACATGTGCTTGAAAGAGTTGCAAGGGAAGGAAGCTTATAGCTTTTTAGATGGGTACTCTGGCTACAATCAAATCACAATTGCGCTAGAGGACCAAGGTAAAACAACCTTTACAATTGAATTTGGAGTGTTCGCATTTCGTGTTATGGCTTTTGGCTTAACCAATGCCCCTGTTACCTTTCAAAGATTACTAAACACTGCTTTTAGAGAATATTTGAGGGAGTTTTGTGAAGCTTTCTTAGATGAACTTTGTGATTATTCCTCTTGGAAAGAACATCTATCATGCTTATGAAAAGTGTTTGAGAAGTGCAGATTGTATCGCATCTCCTTAAACCCTTTCAAATGTCAATTTTGCGTTAAACATGGAGTCATTTTAGGGCATATAATGTCCAAAAATGGGATTTCCACAGATCAGAGCAAAATTAAAGCCATTGCTAAATTGCGACCACCTACAAACTATAAAGGAGTTCAAAAGATCATGGGCCATGTTGGTTATTACCGGCGGTTTATTTTAAGCTTTGCCGAGATAGCTCGTCCATTGTACAAACTTCTTCTTGAGTTTCACTAGACTACAGAGTGTGACCATGATGATGAGTCATTGAAAAAGAACTTGACTAGCGCTCCTATTCTACGAGTTCCCGATTGCAATGTAATTTTTCATGTGCATATTGATGCATCGAACTTTGCTATTGGGTGTGTTCTAGCTCAACCACGAGAACATAAACTGGACTACCCCATTAGCTTTGCAAGTCGTCAACTACACCCTATAGAGCGAGAAGGTTTAGCTATGATTTATGCAATAAAGAAATTCCGGTTACTACCTTCTTGCCAACAAGTTTGTTTTCTATGTGGATCATCAAGCCTTGTTGTATCTAGTAAATAAACCTTATTCCACGGGAAGAATTACACGATGGTTGTTAATTCTCCTTGAGTTTGATTTTATCGTTGTGGTGAGACCTAGTAAAAGACATGTCATGGCGGATCATTTGTCTCGGATACCCAATGGTGAAACCCCTACTGGATTCGATGATGAATTACCTGATACTTCTCTATTCCTAATCGAGACCATACCTGAATGGAGTGAGAAGATTGTGAACTTTTTAGTTAACGGTTTTTCACCCAAAGAGCTTCGAAAGGACATAGCTCGAAAATTGTTAGAAGAGTGTGAACCTTATTCTCTCATTACAGGAACTCTCTACAGGCTAGGGAAGGATGATATTCTTAGACGTTGTGGTGAGGATGAGTATTTATACATACTGCAAGAAGCCCACATGGGTATAGTCGGAGGACATTTCTTAGGGGAACTAACAGCTAGAAAGGTGTTGCAATCAGGCTATTGGTGGCCTACCTTATTCAAGGATGCATCACTTTTTGCAAAAGGATGTGATGAATGCCAACATTACAAGATCACACAATGAAAGGATAAGATGCTCTTACATCCTGTTAAAGTGACTCAACCATTTGAAAATTGGGGTTTAGACTTTGTAGGCCCAATTAGTCGGGCAGCTTGTAGCACTCAATCTCGATATATTATCATTGCCACTGAATATATACCAAAGTGGGTGGAAGCCAGGGTGACACGTAAATCTGATGCAAGGTCAACTGCCAAGTTTCTCTTTGAGAACATTATTACAAGATTTGTTGTCCCTTTGAGATTGTGAGTGACAATGGTATTCATTTTATAAATGGAGTGATGAAAGAACTCACTACCAACTTCATGATAGCTCACCATAAGTCCATGCCTTATTATCCACAAGCAAATGGCCAAGCTGAGAGTACCAACAAAACTCTCATCTCCATTTTGACAAAGACAATTAAGGCTCATCCTACAGATTGAGATTTAAAGCTTACATTAGCTCTATGGGCTTATCGTACTTCTTACAAAGTGGCTATTAATTGTACACCATTCAAAATGGTATATGGCCAAAAGCAATTATGCCATGGGAGTTTGTAATTCCTAGTCTGTGTGTAGCTTTACAAGAAGGTTGGGATGGTAATCCTTTAGTTGAGCGCCTATACATCCTTGAGAGGTTAGATGAAAAAGACAATTGGTTGTGCAAAACGAACTTGTGGAGAAAGATAGGAGGAAGAAATGGTTTGAATGTCATCTAAAGAACAAAGATATCAATGTTGGTGATAAAGTCCTTATGTACGGAGTGCATAACAAAAAGAAAAAGTTGAAATATGCAAGAAAAGGACCATATAGAGTATGTGAAATCACCCCAAAGGAAGCATTCATGTGGAGACTCTTGATGGAGTTGAAACCATCGGATTCCTCAATGGTAGCAAATTTAAAAGATATTATGATCCTTTAAGCCAAGAGGAGCTACGTGCCATCCATAAAAAAAAGGTAGCCAAGGCACAAACAAATTGAAGAAGATACAAGCTCAAGCTGAGGCTAAAGAGTGACAAAAACGCATAAGACGCCAAACGAGAGGCCAACCTTGGAGTTACACATGCATTCCTTGTTGAAACAGAGGATGATTGGTTGGACTCTGACACACCTCTACGATACCCTATTGAGCTAAATAGTGCTTATGGAAAAGTGCTATATAACGCCTTATTGGACACAGGTGCTAAGTATAATCTGCTATCATATGGGGTGTGGTGTCGGTTAGGGAAGCCAC
The DNA here is from genome assembly GCF_014529385.1 of Adiantum capillus-veneris. Classification (NCBI taxonomy): domain Eukaryota; kingdom Viridiplantae; phylum Streptophyta; class Polypodiopsida; order Polypodiales; family Pteridaceae; genus Adiantum; species Adiantum capillus-veneris. The sequence goes on along the minus strand of NC_140957.1, from coordinate 44,905,306 downwards.
CTCTATCTGAGAGTATTATCCAAGTCAAGGGTGTCAACAAGAAAAAAACTGTGATTTTTGGAATTTGGCACAATTCTATCAGTTATTATGACAATGGGGTTGTAGCTCAAGACTTTTTGGTCATGCCTGCTAGAACTATGGAGGGTAATATAAACCTAGGAAGCATGTGGATGATAGCCACCAAATGCACTATTGATTGGGGGACGGGGGTGTCACAACGCAGAAACCAACTCTTAGCCCTACCACTCAAGCCGTAGTCCCTGACATATTGTCTCTTAAGGAAAAAACCCAAAACATTGCATGTCCAAGAGGTTGAACCATATGTCCCCATAGCCCAACTCTCTAGAGCTTCAACTGTTGTAGTTGAAATAAAGCTTGAGACACACAAGACCCATCCTAATATAACAAAGAAAACATTCAAGTGGGTCCTTAAATCTTCTATAGAGACCATAGCTAGTGCTAAAAGATAGGAGCCTGGTAAGAGATAGGAGCCTGGTAAGAGATGTCCCACTCGCCCCAAGAAATGTAAAGAAACGTTGCGTTGGATTCCTAAAAAACTGTTAGAAGCCCAAGGCTACTATGAAGGAAATGATCAAATCTGGGTGCCAAAACATAAATTGTGCTCTTCCTTGTCACCTAGCCCATGTGAGCCCAATCATGTAGCTCCAAAACAAATTGAAGATCGTGGAAAGAAAAAAGTCACGGAATGCTACACACCTGCTCTAGAGCTAGTTTGGGTATCAAAGAAAGAACGGTTTGTTCCACCTAGATCAGGAACAGGGAAGTCAAATGAAGCTTCTTGCTATAATATTATCCACTCTTTCCTTGCAACCTACAATGAGACATTTGACGGTCTAAAATGAATGTTCACAAAATCCTAAGCAATCATTAGTGAATTCCTAGTGTGAATAGACACCTAGCTTGGGACATCTTGAAGACAATGGAAGCCTTAAATTTTCATTTGTTTTGAATGTCTTTGGCACGATTTTTTCCAGAGAGAGCACACCTTGCAAATGATTGCACTCATGTTGCAAGATTTGGGCTTGCCAGCTAGAGACCCTTATCTTGATGGGAAATCCATCTTGTCCGAACCCAGACACTTCCACTTCAAGATGCCTTTCCACAAGCCCACGATATCCCTCCACACTTAGACACCCTTTCAAAGAATTTGCATTTTGCGTTCCAAGTTTCTTGAAGATGGGATTGCATAAAACCAAGAGGTCAAATGGAGCCCATTGTTGAGCATCTGCTTCCTCCTTTGAAACCTAGCTTATGTATTCTTTGGTATCTTCAAGCACTATTATGTGGAGAGGAATGACAATTAGAGGGGCGGCAATGCCAATAGTGGGGATTGCATGCATGAGGGTAACTATGTTCTTTATTATCTGTTGGATGCATGGGCTGGTTATCTCTGCAACCAGAATAGGGGATGCTGGCTTGATGAGAATGGGGTCACCATCTTTGATAATCTCAGGGAGCTTGGGTGCAGGGGAGCCAAACTTGAAAAAGGAATAAGCGACACCCTTCCCTTGAAGGGAATGAGGAGCAAGCCTCCAGGATGCCCTTTTGAATTGTTGCTCTAGAGATGGGTAGAGAGAAGCTTGCACATCACCAACGCCAAACAAACGACCTATGAAGGTTGGGACTGCCATTGTCTTTGCAAAGGCCTCTCTCTCTCTCTCTCTCTCTCTCTCTCTCTCCTCTCTCTCTCTCTCTCTCCTCCTCACTCCTCTCTCTCTCTCCCTCTCTCTCTCTCTCTCTCTCTCTCTCTCTCTCTCTCTCTTCTCTCTCTCTCTCTCTCTCTCTCTCTCTCTCTCTCTCTCTCTCTCTCTCTCATCACTCTCTCTCTCTCTAAAGACTCCACTGAAGTTGAAGCCTAATGTATGCCTCCCCCCCCCCCCCCCCCCCCCCCCCCCCCCCCACCTCTCTCTCTCTCTTCATTCTCTCCTCTCTCTCTCTCTCTCTCTCTCTCTCTCTCTCTCTCTCTCTCTCTCTCTCTCTTCTCTCTCTCTCTCTCTCTCTCTCTCTCTTCTCTCTCTCTCTCTCTCTCTCTCTCTCTCTCCCCCCCCCCCCCTCCTACCTACTGTATCTTCTCTGATAACCGCAATCAACATCTCAATAGCCACATAGGGGGCACACTCTCACTAGCTCTTGTAAGTAAAAAAAAAAAAAAACAAATAATACTTCTCTTTCTCTAGCAGCACATGCTGGCGTGAAACTGCAGAGATTACATCAAGCATCAAGTCTAGAAAAATACATTTTCTCTAACCGGTGAAAAAAGGGCAAACTCGAAACTCTCTCGATTTTTTAGGTTAAAATTAGAAGTTTTTGCCGATAATTACACTCAAACTTGTGTAAGTCTCTCAGTTTAGGGTTGCACTAAAATCGGGATTTTACAATTTCAACCGATTCAAATACATTGGACCTCGGTTTTTTTTACACTTTCAAGCATATAAAGTAGTTGATCATTGTATCATGTCGATATGCACCAACAAAAGAAGATGTCGGCCTCCATGAACATGTAGGCAAAGTAGTATCACATCTAATTCCACCAATGATGACTCCATGCTAAGTTGCTAATAGTGCCATTGAGGATGATGTTATGGAGCAGGTGTTAGAGATCATAAGATGTCAATCAATCTTGGATAATATGCGTGCACACATTTTGAAGTATTTGTGGTTAGTAGCAGCAGTGGGTGAGACCAAATTGCAAAATTTGGGCAGTGGCTTTTAGGAGTGATGCAACTAATTCTACTCTTCAGCTCTCAATGTATGAATTGTGAATACTACTGCAGTGAATGCATGTATGCCAATGCCTCAAATTATGATAGTTACCAAGGATGCACAACTACGCAAAAGATGGCCAGTTCAAAGGCCTCGATGTTGTCGCATCCTGTGAAATTTACAATGGTAAGGCCTTGTAATATTTTTAGCATTCACTTGATTTTAGAGCAGATGTCCTACATTTTGCACTGAAAACTACACTTCTAAAAATGAGAGAAGTAAATAAATAATTGTCACTTTTGTTGGCAAAGCAATTGTAGCATTATATTGTGTCCTATTTTCCAACTATTGATTTTTGAAAATAGGCAGCAAAACAATATCATGTGATTACAGATTCAAGTAGGTTGTTATGTTTGGACGAATATGTATCAGTGACTTTCTAATCTTTATTGTCATTTATTGCTTTGCCTATTGGTGTGGGAGAAGATTGATGAGGAATTGCAGGTTCAAAAGGAGGGCTTCATTGTTGGAAAGACAGCCTTCAGACATTGCACACAATATTAGTGAGTCAATGTTGATTGATCTAGTTGATCATTAAGAACATCATCATGTGGAGTATAGTGGAGTATCCATACAAGTTTATAGAATCTCCTACATGCTCCTACGGAGTCCATAGTCCTTTTCGGTTAGGGCAAACACATGGTCCAAGGCTTGCCAAAAGAATTTTTTTTAACCAAAGAAATAAGGATGCACTTAATTTTTTTAAATTTTTAGGCAAAAATTTGAAGCATTTACTAGAATTTACTCTTAACTTTGTAAAATTTTAGAGGTTCTCTTCAAGGCAAGCTCAACATCTAGTAGTAGGATAAAAACACACTAAACTTTAGCTTTGAGCAAATACTAACCAATAGAATATGCTACTTCATACATATTGGGGTGGAGACAACCAAGTAGCAATAGAATTCAATAAAGTGTATAGAGAAAGTTCTCCTCTATTGAACATAATCACTCTAATAGCATAGCTTAGATTAGTAACTAGCATGGTAGAGGAGATGAGCATGCCATTAAAGCTTGGCTCTTGGTTGGATTTGCATTCCATAGCCAAGAGTTGTTGGTGTAGGCCTCTACTTCTCAATGCTTGGAGAAGGAGATGGAGTTCTTCTTGCACACATGAGTTGTGTGTGTGTGTGTGGCAATGTGTTAGAGTAAAATGAAGCCCTCTCTCTCTCTCTCTTCTTAGTCGACCCTTCTTGCTAATCGGTCATGCTGGCCTCCCATTGGCTCCTGTAAAGCTTAGCCAATCACAAATTAGAAGCATAGTTGATAGCCTTTTGACAAGTTTCCCCCTTTCCCCTTTTGTGAGAGCTTTAGGTAATTAAGTAATTCAATTAAACTCTCATTGGATCTCTTACTCTTTTGGCCAATAGGAATCAGGCAAGCCATTGGGCTGCTGAATGCTCATTGGATCCCTTGGTAGACTATCCAATAGTATTCTAAGGAGCTTAATTTCTATTGGTTCTTTTATCAAGCCTTTTTAAATTGCTTAGACTAACTTTACTCTAGCCTAATTCTCATTGGTCCACCTCTATGGCCATCCAATAGGATTTGAGGGGAGATTGGGGCAACTAGCCTAGGAGCCTGGCATGTGTCCAGTATTCCCTTTGTGTAAAGGGAAGCTTTGGAGAGTGTGTGTGTGTGTGTGTGTGTGTGTGTGTGTGTGTGTGTGTGTGTGTGGTGTGTGTGTGTGTGTGTTTCTCTCTCAACCCCTACTAAAAGGGCTCGCCTCCTCCTTCCAAGGGATGTGGAAAGACTTTTTAGTGGCCATCCAATTTTTCCCTTTGCTCTGGCCATTGGACAATTGAGCTAATTTTTGGAACTTTAGCCTATGGAAGTCTTTATGGAGCTGAACCTTAGGTCTTTTAAGCCCCATGAAGCACATTGCTCTTTTGCAGATTGTTCCCCTTTGGATCCCTATTTTCTCTCCTTTGGATCCCTGCAAAGACTAGTTTAGCAACCTTACCAATATTCTAGCTTTTACTCAGCTGTTACTTCCCCATATTAAATGATCAGTTTAACATGAGAAAATCATTTGGGAGAATAAGGTATTACTTTTTATGACATGGTGGATCATAATATAGAACCGAGGTCAGCTCCTCCTCCAATAACTTGGCCGGTTGATTTAGGAACAAATATCACAGATGAAGAAGTTTAGGTACTATTTGAAGGAGGATTTCAAGTGGAGACAGTTGGAAGAGACCAAGAGAGTGCAACAACCATGCGAACTCCTCCTAGGGGTGGAGATGATACCTCTTCCGCTTCAACAAAAGCAAGTAGTAGTGGTTCAATACTAAGAAATGGCATAAGAGTCAAATTTTTGACTTCCATTTCAGAGGAGGGAGCTAAGAAAATTGGGCTCGCTCTTTGTTTAAAGGCAAAGGTGATTGAAGAGAAATGCATTGTAGACAAAGCACATGAAGCCTTCAAGGTTGAGCATCACATAGTAGATGGACATGTGGGGGTCATTGAGGTGCACATCAAGGATGAACCCTATTGCACATGCCCTGATTTCATTGATAGGGAGTCCAAGAAAAAATCTTATTTGGCTTGCAAGCACTTATACTTCATTTTCTTGAGAGTTCTTGGATTGAGCCAAAATGAAAACATGTTCATACATCAACCCGTGCTAAGCAAATTACATGTCTACAATGCTCTTAGCCCTAAACGCACATATCCAAACTTGGAGCGAAGCTGATGATTGTACATTTTTGTGACACATTTTTGGTCATATATTGTAGCTGGTGAATTTGATACAGATTGGGTAGCAATTGGACCTTTGGCAAAGATATTTTGGATTATCTTGGGTTATACAACTTTTAATCTCTCTTTTTGCTGGCAATAATCTTGATGTAAGTTGATTAAGGTGTATACTTCTCCTGCAGAGAGAGAGAGAGAGAGAGAGAGAGAGAGAGAGAGAGAGAGAGAGAGAGAGAGAGAGAGAGAGAGAGAAGAGAGAGAGAGAGAGGAGAGAGAGAGAGAGAGAGAGTTCAAAATCAACTGGAGAGGGAAGAGAGAGGAGGGTGGAGGGGGGTATAGAGAGAGAGAGAGAGAGAGATAGTTCTATTATCGTCCTCGGAGGTCAAATATGACCTATGGAACCAAATGAACATGGCACGTGGTGTGAGTGGAGGTCATAAGTGACTCTTGATGCTCAAAAATGGATGAAATGAGCGTCACAATAGAGAGACCACATCGTGGTTGGGAGAGGAAGGTATGTAGGGAGAGCTCATGGCTGAATATATGGGGAAAAGAGGACCTAATGTGGTCAAAATCTGAGCACTCAAGTAGTGTGTGGTACTCACCCTCTCGCACTTGACGAGGGCATAAGGTGAAAAGTCAATGAGACTCCTCACCAGAGAATCCTCACCAGTTCCCCAACATCCTGTCTCGCAGCATAGAGAACGGGAGGTAAGACAAATGGAGGCAATTGTGCGGATCGCACTCAACGGGATGGCTCAAGGATGTAGGAATGGGTTCGGTTACCTCGTTCTGAGAAGAAGAGAGATTTGTAGTTTGGGGCAACGTGTGTGGTGTAATGGATGAAGCGAGAACCTCTGATTTCTCCCAAGCCGTCATACATTGGCATTGTATAAGGCCTCATTAACTTGGAGTCGATCGACGCATCCTTGACCAAGTGACATGCATCACATCTTCCAAAACATTTCTTCATGTCAAGCATCCACCCCGAACTTAGTATTTTGCTCTTGCATGTCTTTTGGACCTTTTGACTTGCTTCATATGAGATTCTAGGAAGTCGATACAAAGGGATACATTGTGTCTTAAGCATTTACTCCACAACCCTTTGCATGCCCAAGACCTCAATAGGAAGGGATCCGGACTCAAGAAAGAGCATGTAGGGTGTTTGTGTCTTGACTTGAGGCGGTGAGACCAAGCAAAAAAATTAAGATTATTTGTGGCTAGTTTTTTGTGACCATGGGTTTTATAGGTTTCTCTTTGTTATTTGTAGGCATGGCCATCCTACACCTACTCTACTCAGGTTCCTCTATCGATGGCAGATCCAGACCTACAGTGGGTGCTCTCTTTACGGAACTAGTACCTTCGCTTAACAGAGGGATTGTTTGGCCGCTACATTCCGCAGTAGCTTGCGAGCTACGGTCTTTCTCCATAGTCTACGCCATGGGGGAGTCAAGGAGGGACTCCTTACATCCAAAGCCTCACACCGACGACACCTCAATCTAAGGCTCCTTCTTATCATCCTACACCCCTTCCAACACCAATTCCCATGGCATCGCAGGGTCCCACTCCCATGGCATCGCAAGGTCCCACGCCACTCCATTCACCTCCTACTCCGTTCGAGCACCATCGATGTACTTCTTCTAGCAGCACATGTCGACGCTCGTCTCAAGGCAACGAGCATAGAGAGAGACGAAGCGGCGGGGGATCTTGTGGCTTTGCTTGTTTTGGTCAAGGGGGGGGGGGGGGGGGGGGGTATAGAGTCCCCTATTTTAGAGTGTACCGCCCCACACGTAGAGGACGAGGATACTGAGGACCCGTGTCAGACACGAATGAGCACTACTACAGGGTAAAGGATGGCGGGGAGGTGGACTTCGGTATAGCACAGGGTAGGGCATTTCAATGCCATCTTCAAATTCTTATACATTTGACATATAAGAATTGTTTTGTAGAGTTTAGAACCAGCTACCCGATCATGCACGCTACATTGAGGATGCATTGCATGCTAGATTTCCAAATTCCCATGATCAGCTTTTTTCATAACAGTGGTTGGAGGGCTACATCAAAACATTTTTGAAAAACAAGCAATCCAATGAACGACACATAGCGGCCAACCAAGTTGGAGATCCAGACAGGATCCATCGCGGTGGTTCAATTTTTTGTTTTTTTTGTATACTCTTTCAAAAAACAATTGATGTTTCATATGTTCTATGCAGGTCAAAATAAAGGTGCTCATTTGAGCCACCCAAAATTGGTTGGCCCAAATGAGCACATTTATTTTTGAATAGGCGTTTAGCGGTAATAGCCGCGATAATAGTGGCGGCAATAGACTCGGTAATAGTGGCAATAATAGACGCGGTAATAGTCGTGGGTATATTCCCGCGTCTATTACCATGTATATTGTTGTTAAACCACTACTGCATTTGTTGCCATTGTTATTGTCGCACAAACAATCCTTTCTCTTTCTATTTTCCTTTGCTAGCCCGTGGCAATGCTAGCGGTTTTGTAATTTTCCTCTTATAGTGGATGCTGATACGGGCATAAATTCACAATTATATTGTTAGTCAAAGGTTGTTGAAAAGGGATGTCTTGCTTAGCACTGTCTTGGTCAATATGTATGCCAAATGTGGTGCGCTTGAGAAAGCATAAAAAGTGCTTGAGGAGCTAATTCCTGTCCTAAATGTCGCCTCTTGGAATGCATTGATTGCGGGATGTGTGCAACAAGAGCAGGGACTGAAATCTCTATGTTGTTTTCAATGGATGTAAAACAAGTGTATCTGTTCAAATTTAGTCACCTACTCTTTTGTCTTGAAGGCTATGGTTACATCTTAAAGGCATGTGGCTCTACGCACATAGGGGTAGGGCTAGAAATCTCTAGCATGATTTCAGCAAATGCAAAGCAAGTAGTGTATCTCTCCAAATTTAGTTACCTATACTTTCTTCTTAAAGGCTCATTAGGAAAAGTTTGGACTCAAAAATGGGCCTTGTAAGAATTGTTGATGTGGCATAGCTTTCAAAAAGTGGGGATCGGTAAATTTTTTGCAAATAAGATCCAAACTTGTCGGAGGTTGGATATTTAGAATCTACTCTTCAAATGCTATCTATTGATATATAGCATGAATGTATCGGACATTGCCTTCATGTAGATCTAGAAAAAGGTGATTTTAGATTACCGTAACGGTAACAAAACCTGGCTGATTGAAAAAAAATGGCATAACTTTCATAGAAGTCATCCAAACTTTTCGGACCTTGGCTCTTTAGAATCCATTTTTCAAGAACTTTCCAATGATAGGTCATATCATGGGGTTCTAAGCAATATTTAGAGGGGTCTACCGGGTTGCTTTCTTTTGTACAACTTTGATGATGTGGCACTCTTAAAAGGCCCAAAAATGAGTTCTAAATTTTCCTAATTGATGCTTACATCTTGCAAGAATGTGGGTCTACGCAAGTGCTCAAAGAGCTTCATGTCCGGAGTGTGGACTCTTGGAATGCACTGATTGCAAGATTTGCCCCATATGGGTAGGGCCAAAAAGCTCTAGGCTATTTTTAAAAGATGCAAAGCGAGGACCTCTCTCTAGATGCAATCACCTACGCATGCATCTTGAAGGCATGTGGCTCTACGCAAGATACTGATATGGGCACAAAAATTCACAATTATATTGTTAGTCAGAGACTGCTGAAAAAAGATCTCGTCCTTGACAATGCCTTGGTCAATATGTATACCAAATGTTGAGAAAATGCAAAAAGTGTTTGAATAGCTTTCTGTCTGGAATGTCGTCTCTTGGAATGCACTGATTGCGGGATACATGCTACAAGAGCAGGGCAACAAAGCTCTAGGATATTTTTCAGCACTCTTGGTGAAGGATGTCATGCATGGAAGGGCTTTCGCTATATGTATGCCAAATGTGGTATTGTCACAAAGGCATGAAAAGTTCTTGATGGGCATTCTCCCTAGAATGTCATCACTTGCAAGATATGCCCAATATGCATGTCACAAGAAATCTCTTGACTGTTTAATGACACTTCTTTCTCCAAATGCATTCACCTATGCTTGCACCTTGAAGGCATATGGCCTAACGGAAGACTTTCACATGGGTATCAAAATTCACGATGTGATTGCTAGTCATGGTTGTTGACTTCAAGATATGTGCAACATGGATGTGGTAAGAAAGATCCCCGGGGGATTCACCATGGAAAACTTACCGCACCACGTAAGTGCAGGGAGGGGTTTTTTTAACAAGTTACATAAGCGTATAAGTTAGGGGCAGGTCCCAAGTAATTTATCTCCCAATTTTAAAAATAAGGGAGGGGGGATCATATTTATGGTGGTGGGAGGAGGGGGCGGGGGGGGGGGGGGGGGGTGAGGAAAGGGAAAAATGAGAGGAAGTTTTTGTGTTTCAAAATTTTGGTTTTCCAAAAGAGTCTGCCCTCGAACTTGTGAGTCAATAACTACAAAGATACATGCAAGAACTAACACTGCTTTGTATCAATTGCTTTCTTTGTGATTATAGTTCATTTTGTTGAGGGATGAAAGCTATAAAGAGTTTTTATGTATGCAAATTTACAAGGAGAACCTAACACAACTTTATAACCATGTTTTTTGAGTAATTTAGATGGGTAAGAATTGGATGAGTAGCTACAGTGCAGGTTGAAGGGGCACATAGTTTGAAATTTAAACTAAGACACATTGAGGGTACATCTAGTTATCAACAAAAGTGGTTCCTTAGTATGTTACCAGTCACTATGCTACACTCTTTTTGACTAGTTTTACTCAGTTAGATCATGTTAGACCTAAATTGTATATGTAAGATAGGGGTATGATAGTTTTTTGCATTGATTGTCGTATAAGAGTAGAAAGGGGGGTCATATTCCCTAATATGAGTCGTATATAGGGGTTTTATCAAAGTTGTTCGCTCGCAGGTGGCGTCCCATTTTGTATATAAGGTGAATCCCCCGGGGAAAGATCCTGTCTACTTTACCACATGTGAAGTGAAGGATTCTCGCGAGACAAAGTCTTTTGGAGTGCTCTTACAACATGGCATTGTTGTTTTTGGAGGCTATGGGCTGCTTTAAACTAATGCAAAGTGAGAAAAATATCGTACTTGGCGGTGCTTTGGTCTATCCGCACCTCAAATGTGGTGCTCCCACAAAAGCAAACAAAGTTCTTATGGGATTTTCTTTGGAATGTCATCACCTCAAATGTGTTGATTGCTAAAACAGAAGGCTTTTCTCCAAATGCATTCACCTACGCTTGCATTTTGAAGGCCAGTGGCCTTATGCAAGCCGTTGACATAGGTGACAGAAGAAAAAAGAATACACCTAGTCTAGTGTTGTTGGTGAAGGATGTCATGCTTCGCAGTGCTTTGGTTGATATGCATGCCAAATGTGATACTGTCATGAAAGCATGAAAAGTTCTTGATGGGCACCCTCTCCGGAATGTCATCACCAACATATTGGTGGCTAAATATGCCCAATATGTCTATCGCAAGAACGCAACCTCTTTCTCCACATACATTCACCTATGCTTGCACCTTTAAGGCTTGTGGCTATTGGAGAAATATGTTGTGCTTGACAATGCTTGGTCAAAATGTATGTCAAATGCCCTAACGAAACCACAAAGTACTTGATGAAAATTTTGTCCAACATAACAATGATGAGTGTGTGTGTGAAATGTTGCATTCTCATGAAAGTACCAATAGTTATTGTTGATGGGCTTCCTGTTCAATGTCATTACTTGGAACATGTTGATTGCAACATTTGGCCAGGATGAATGTGGCAAGGAAGCTTCGTGCTATTTTACCTATATGCAAAGGAAGACCTTGCATTCATTGGTTGCACCTTAAAGGAATCGCGCCATATGCAAGGCCTATGTGTGAATTCACAATCAGATTGCTAGTCAGTGGCCATTGGAGAACTAAGTGCTTCATGGTGCTTTGATTGACATGTATGCCATCTGTGGTGCCCTCATGAAGGCAGAGAACCTTCCTCATGTGAATCCTCCCCGGATTTTTGTCTCTTTGAGTGTGTTGATTGCAGGATATGCCCCACATGGCTGTGGCAAAGACGTCTTGACCAGATGCAAAGTGATGGCTTCTCGCTAGGCGAAGGCTCTTAGAGTGCTCTTATAGAAGTTTGATGCCGAACTCGATTCAATGCAAAATGACATGCTTGGTGGTTCTTTGGTTGATTCCCTTTGGAATTTTATCACTTGGAATGTATTGATTGCAGGATATGTCCAACATGGCTACTACAACAAGGAAACTCTTGGTGGTTTTAACCAGAGGTCAATGGAAGGTCTTTCTCCTAACGCAATCACCTATGTTTGCACCATGAAGGCCTATGGCCTAATGCAAGGCACTCACATGTGGGAGACAATTCACGACAAGATTGTTCGCTATGCAAAAGGATGTGTTTGGTAATACCATGGTTGATACGTATCCCAAATGTCAAGCATAGACAGAAAGAGCGTCAAAAGTAATGAGTTGTCAAAACCAATTTAGCAAGATACATATAGCTCCTCCAATTTTTAGGGTTCTCATTTTTTGATTTCGTATGCCGAGTTTGGTACCTTCTCATATCGTAGGGGACTTGTTGTGCGCTATGCCTGAGCCACTAAGGCTGCAAACACACAACCCGTATGGAGGGAAGCTCACGAATGCAAACACTATGTCACTCATATATGTTTTTTTGTCATTGCAAGAATCTTGCATTGCCGTGAAGAGGGAGCCCGCCGTCGCCGCTGCTCAGCCGTCTCGCCACTATCGTAAGGTCGCTCGCTCATCCTCGCTCGCGTACACACGCTCTCACACACTCACCCACAACAGTCTACGCTGTAGAGAAAGAGAGCAAGCAAACCATACATTCAAGAATAATATAAAATTTAGGGTTACAAGCCCTTATGTGAGTCGTCCCAACCACACTTGGGTGGTGCTCACACTTTGCCAACAATTAGTATGCTCTCTCTCTCTCTCTCTCTCTCTCTCTCTCTCTCTCTCTCTCTCTCTCTCTCTCTCTCTCTCTCTCTCTCTCTCTCTCTCATCTATCTATCTATCTATCTATCTATCTCTACTAAATGTGGCATGCGCCTATCATCGGCGATCACCCATGAATACATGTGTGGAGCCAACAAGCCCGGACCATAGCTCAATACTAATCACAGCCCAAAGTTAACATGCCCCCCTTCCTGATGTAAATTTCGACCTCGGAATTTAGGAAGGTGTGTTCGAAAGTAGGAACTTGGTGGGTCCATGCAGATGGGTCTCATAGTAATTAAGCATCTTGATGAGAGTAGTGGCCCATGGACGCGCTCTCAATCAAGAAGTTTAATACTACAAGAGGCTATACTCGTCCTCTGCAAGAGCGTCATTCTTTAACTTCACTCAAATACTGCAAAATCAACCAAAAATGGCACAGTAACTGCATTCTAAGAACATGGATAACTAAAAATCATATGCAGTGAACAAGCACATAGAGTGATTGGTAACAAAATATTAAACAATTTGATGAACAGTAAACATTAAAATGCAATAGAATCAAACACATAAGTACTTATAAAGGTCAACGAATCAAAAGGTCTAGGGTCGCTAATTTAACTGTCAATAGGCACTAAAGGTCAACTATTAACGCCATGGGCAAGCTTCTTGATTCTCTATGGTCAATTAAGCTATTTAATCGCGAGAGCAGAGTGTTTCATGTCCCAAGGCTGACTAGAGGCTAACCTAGAAGACCGTCTAGTTAAGATATGATAAAGGAAATCGTACATGAAATCATCACGTGAATGGTTCCCCTTTGTTTGAACCCCCAAAGTGTTTATGATAGATTCTTTGTTTCCACATAGAGCCTAATTGATCTTTTGGGGGCTCTTCGGTTCACATTGATTCAAAGTCATTTGACGTGTGTGCTTGTCTGGGGAGTTTTGTTTCTCAAGGAGAAGCGTCCACATTGGGAACCTCTAGGGCTCTAGTACCATAGGCAATACATGTGAGTGAAGTACCAAATCAAACCGGGATTTCTTTTCCAGCTTAAGATTTTACATTGTTGGCACTTTTGCTTTTTGTTTTTTGGTTGTTTTTCTTTTATTGCATTTCCATTCTGTAACTTTGGGGGGTCATTTTCACATTCTTACCCTCCCCATGCTCATCACAATAGTCAAACTCCCATTATAATACTTAAGCTAAAGGTCATGATGTATTAAGCTTACTAGAAAGCACTGACACACTGCACGCCATGCTTCATAATGTCAGATCAATGGTCAATTATAAAAATGTTTCCTAGATGATGTGCTCGACCAGTCACAAGATCAACTCGAATGACAGAGTCTTGGAGCTATAAGTAGACATGGTTTTTAGAAAAGTCATGCACCATTTTTGCTTCCCTCATGAAAGGACATCCTAATATTATCTCACATGACATAGTGTGCTTGGAAAAATCCATAACAATGAAGGTTTGCCTTACCTTGTGTCCAAGAACCTTGATCTTGAGATCTTCTTGCATCCCAATAGGATTAAAGATGGTCCCATTGGATTACGTTTGTAGTCCCAAGGTGAGGTCTCCCCATATATTCCCAACAATTTTTAGTTACAATGCTAACCCCAGCGCCTCCATCAAGGATTCCCTTCACAATTAATCCTTTGGTAGTGATTGGTAAGGTCGGATTGGATTCATCGCCTTCAAAGTACTATCCTAACTTGTTAACATGTATTTCAACAACAGAGTTCTCATCCAGGGTTGGGTTGTGGATCTAAGGGTTCCTCCTCTATTGGCAGTTCATTAGACCTAGCTATTGGTGCAAATTGTGCTAACCCAACTTTTAGTTCTCCATTCAGGAAAGCTCAAAGAGCTAGGAATAGCTCGGGTCTCCATATGGTTTAGACATGATGGTAATTCTAACTTCTGAAGCCATGAAATCAATCAATTTGGCAATATTTAATGGAACTTTTTGGCTTCAGTTCCTTGACATGGGGAAGATGGAATCTCCATTTCTTCAATAGGGTCAGGTAATCCCTCTGTAAACATTCTCTCCAACAAGAAGGGAGTATGCCCACTTCCCAATGACTTAAAGTCACTTGCTTCTTGGATGACACTAGGTATGGCTAGTGGTCTATGGTCTTTGTGAAGTTGATTTTGTGTAGGAAACATTGTGTATGTAATTTGAATCGTCTTAGGTGTTGGGTTCTAGCTCCCTCTGGGTCTCATCTACCAAACTCCTTAATTGCTTGATTTGCTCGATCTCCTCTATAGGGTTTGGGTAAGTTCCGATCTTCTTCCTATGTTCCATGGGTTGTATCCATTGGGGCTCATCATGATCCTCCTTGCTTTTTTATTTTCTAATGGTCATTTTAATCTCCATGGTCTCACCTAAATCACAATCATTTCCAGCGTCGTTCATATACACAGAGGCACTCAGCTACACGATGTGGACCCCCACACTCGTAGCATTGAAGAGGTGGTCTCTTGGCAGTGAGATTGATATTTTGGCCTCTTGTTGCAAGAGTAGCTACTTGATAGACAAGTTTGACTTATCCCTAGTAGTCCTCCATGTAGTATTGTGGACACTCTTTAAGTGCATCCATCCCATAGGCAATATTAGGGTCTATATCTTTCTCACAACCTTCCAAACAAGTACTAGATGGCTCGCAAACCATATGATTCACAGGGGTGACTCTTGGATGCGGGGGTTGCGGTCCTAGAACTAGAGGTGGTAGCGGTGTAGCTTGAGCAACAGTTTGGGCTCTAGGAACCATGTGTTGTGATAGTTTTTCAACAGGTGGAACATGCATCAATGCAGGAACTCATCTATCTAGGCCAAGGGTGGTTTATTCGCCATCACATGTTTGAACATTATACAATCCTTAGCTTGGTGACCGTACCTACCACATGCATTGCAATTCCCGTTAAGTTTTACTCTAAATGTAGGCCATTCACTAGTGCTATGTTTATCAAAGCAAATTGAGCACCATTGTTGTTCCCTTCTTGGATACATATGATAGTTTTGTGAGGCACGATTATCTCTAAGACTTTCTTGAATGGCCTTGGTGAGATCTGCTAAAGTCATCTCAGATATCTTTGGCTCTTTAGCAATAGGCTTTATGGTCATTAGCTCATATCCGCGATGCTTGTGAGCTAGTAGATTTAGGTCCAACAGACATTCTTTCTCCTTGAATCATTAAATTGTCCTCCAATTGGATTGCATTGGTGGTGGCTGCTTCCCAAGTGGTGGTACCTATAATGACTAGGCCATTATAGATATCCTCATGTCGTAGTCCCCTAATGAATCCATCGAGCAATTGATTATTATTGAAGAGCTCATTTGGATTACAATGAAAATTCAAATGATTCAAGCGACTAATAAAGTCTCTCACTGACTCCCCTTCCTCTGCTTGGGCTTTCTGGAGTTAAGATGCTGCACCCCAAAGCACTCCCTCTCGTATGTACTCTTTCAAGGACAGTCTCCTAAGAGTAGGATAGCTCGTGCGCTCTTCATTTCGTAGGGTTCTATACCAGTCCCTTGCCTTCCCACTTAAGAGTCAAGCTCAAAGCTTTGCATTTATGTAGTTCATTGTGCTCTTTCAGGGAATCACATACGTGCTCAAATACCTCAACATGCTTTCTAACATCCCCGTCCCCACTGTATTTTTGTGTGAGCTTGGCCACTTGTACTGCCTTACTTCTAGACTCTCTATCGGGCGTGTTACACATATTTTCAACAATAGATCGATCGATAGCTTGAGCAAATGTTGCCAAGTCACACAAGTGAGCAGGTATAGTGGGAATAGGCGCTCTCAAGACTGCATGTGAAATGGGGGTTGGCATCAGGTTAGGCATACGAGTGATCCTTGGGTCCCAAGCTGGGTATGATATTGTGCCATGTGGTGGCCCAAAGTTCATATGTGTGGCTCTAGGCATATCAAACATAGGATATAACATGTTAATACTAGCTGGTATGGCCCCACTAGAATGAGTAATCGGATAGGGTGGTTGTGGAGTGTAGGCTGTCGAAACAATCGAGGGTGTGGGAGCTACATGGGTATGTGGGGCCATAGGTACATATGATTGATGTACACTTGTAGGTATTGTTGTGGGCATTGTGCTACTATGTAGCGGTGCTTTACTCATGAATGATGTCCAAGGTGTACTTTTTGGTGGGACTGGCATAATAGCCATAGATTCTTCGAGGCTAAGATTAGCTAAATTTGGGAATGTGAAACTATTGCTTGTGGTTTCAGAGGGTATCGAGACTCCAGGCAAAACAATGTATGAAGGATCAATGGGACTCACTGAAGTCTCCATTTGTGATAGGGTTATTTGTTTGAACTTTCCCGTATCCAAGAATCTCATAGGACCCATTGAAGGAATGTTAATTCCGTGGTCTTGCCTCCCTAATTGGATAGCACCATGGATGACATCACAGATCACCCATTGCTACTCCTCTAAACTTGTGACCCCCAACGTGGATTGTACCACCTCTAACCACCCTAGAGGGTATGTGCAGCATGTGTGCAGGACGGTCAATGTTTCAGTTTGTAGGTCATACTCCCAATTTTTTGTGAGAAATACCCCCTCTATATGCTTGGCATGTTGGAGGTTCCCCTTGAAGTGGAAGCATTATGGCTCCCCATCGCATGACCCTCCGTGACTGCTATCTTGGGAGCACTCGGTTGCTCGACTGACATGGTTGTTGTCATAGGGGTCTTCGCTTTCATGGCTCGGTTTTGTTCTAGCATTCGTAGGTCAATTTTCCTCTCCCTCGTTGCTTGCATATATCGTTCGATTTCTTGCACTTTGGCAAGACTCCTACCATTGGGTAGTAGAGCCTCAGGGGGTGATGGATCAGTAGGGTCTTTAATGAGCGGAGTAGGTAGGATGTCAACATGGGAACCCTTGGCGAGTGTTGGGGTATAAACCCCAATGTGGTCGCCCAGGTAAGTGGGCGGGCCGCCAGGTATGTACACATATTCTTTTGTAAAAACCTAATAAGTATGCTCTACACATTATAGTAGAGCGAGTTCACCATATCGTCGTGCTCTTCTTCTCGCACTCTCTCTCGCGTCGCACTTCTGCTCGTACTCCTTTAACTGGTATCAGAGCTCAGATCGAGGCTCGGGGCAGCACTGCAGGAGGCTAGAGTCACCAACTCAGATTGGAGTGAAATTCGACAGGCGAAGACACAGCCCCAAATCTCGTGGGAAGACCTGAAGGCCTTGGTGTTGTCAGAATTTCATTCTGAGGTCATCTCGGCCACCGTTCGGCTTCGACAAAGGTCTGCGCAGGCCATTTTCGACTACGTGGTCTCAGCGGGTGCAGATCCGACTCTACAAATTTGGGGTTTTCGGCCTACGACTGCAGGTGCTGAGGATATCGACACTCCCAGAGTGTTGATTTGTGGCTGTCTACACATCGAAGGACGGCTCACAGTTCTTGGAGGCGTGTCACATACGACACGGACGCATCTACACACAGACTATAGGCGACATCCACTAGTTCATCAGGTAGCTTGTGTTTACTGCTTGATATTCCAAATTTCATCCTGACATTGCAGGTACTTCCACATGGGATGTATTGTCAGAGATGATGTATGTCTGTTGAGGGTTTGCTGGCTGTGAGTCACGCAGCAAACAACCGCCGCAGCGGTTACAGCATACAGTGGGAAATTTGTGGATGTATGACTTTGTGGGAAGTCTATGTACTGTCAGATTTACTGCAGCCTTTGTTGAGGGTCGAGTGAGGTTTTATTGAGCTGGGGGATTCTCGAATGTTGAGATCCTTTCAGTGATACAGGTCTTGGAGCGATCCCTCGAGCACCCTTAGATAGGCAGCTAGGATGTATTGACTGTGAGTTAGACAGTTGGGATTGCATCTTTGCTTTACTGCCGTTGAGGCATTGTTCGCAGTCTATGCTTACAGGACAGTCAGAGACAGTACAGGTGCATGACAGGTTTACCGACAGCTTACAGTGTTAGAGAGACAATGGTTTTTTGAGCTGTTTTTTGGTCTGTTTTTAGTACACCAGAGCCATTTTACAAAGGAGACTCTGCCAAAATTTCTGCAGAATCTGAAGCTTTCTTGGTTCATTTGACAGGTTGATATTGGTTCAGAGGTCAGTTTACAGGGGAAACTCTGCAAAAATTTTTCCCAGAAAAGTAAACTACTGTGAAGCGTAGCTATGGCTGGATCACAAGACACTGCTCTTTACAATATCAAGAAGCTAGATGGAACCAATTTCCCATTGTGGAAGCAGCAGATTTGGCACGTGTTGGTACAAAAGAAGCAAATAAAACCTATAAAGCTCAAGGGGATAAAACCAGAAGATATGGACGAAGATGAATGGAGCGAAATGGATGAATTGGCACTTTCTACCATTATGCTGACTTTGGCAGAAAGCGTTTACTTCAATGTAGCAGACGAGATGTCGGCTTATCAAGCATGGTTAAAGCTGAGTGATCTTTATGAGAAGCAGAGTGCAGCTTCACAGGTATACTGGCTTAAGAATCTTGTTGACTTGAAGATGAAAGAAGGGACACCTATGTCCAATCATCTGAATGAATTCAACACCATCTGCAGTCAGTTGTCAGCTCAAGGTGTCAAATTTGATGAACGTGTTAGAGCTATGTTCCTGTTGATCACATTGCCGAAAAGTTGGGACACTTTTCGCACAGCTTTGAGTAATTCTGCACCTCCAGATGGTTTGAACATAGCAGGTGTAGAAGGAAGTCTGCTTACTGAAGAAACCAATAGAAAGACAATGGACAAAGGCAAAGGAACAGCCTTAGTTGTCAGGGGAAGGACCAAAGAAAAGTACAAAGGTGGAAAGAGGAATCAGTCTCGTAGCAAGTCCCGCAGTGCTAAAGGCAAGAGTGACATAGAATGCTACCATTGTGGCAAGAAGGGTCACATGAAAAGAGACTGCAGAGAATGGAAAGCAGAAAAAGGCAAAGAGAAAGCTGAAGACCATGGTGAGAAGAACAAGTCCTCAGTGAAGATTCAAGAAATAAATGTGACAAACACTGTTGCAGAGGATGACAGTCTAGTGTCAGGAGACATCTACTTCTTGAAGAATACAATGGACTCAGCTCTTCTTACAGCATCTGATGGAAATGCATTGAGTGACTGGATTATAAACTCAGGAGCATCACTTTATGTGTCTCCAAACAAGGAGTGGTTTACTTCTTATGTGACCACTAAAGATCATGTTCGGCTAGGCAATGGGCAGACATGTGAGATCTTAGGTGTTGGAGATGTTCAATTGAAGTTTCAGAATGGCTCTTCTTTCACGTGAAGAATGTGAGACATGTTCCCGCAATTACAAAGAGCTTGATCAGCACAGGTTTACTTGATGATGCTGGCTACGTCACCACTTTTGGACAGAACATGTGGAAGATATCCAAGGGTTCTATGACAGTAGCACATGGAGTAAAGTCTGGAGGACTTTACATGATTTATGTATCAAATGTCTCTAAAAATGTAATCAATGTAACCGAGCAGCCGAACGTTTCTTTGTGGCATAGCCGGTTAGGACATATGTCCAAGAAGGGAATGGAAATCTTGTCTCGTTCTGGTTATTTTCCTGGCTTTTCATTTAATGATTTTGAATTCTGTGAACATTGTCTGTATGGTAAGCAAACACAGCAGCCACATAAGCATAGAAGCAGTAGAAGAGATACACAGTTGGCACTTGTTCATAGTGATTTGTGTGGACCTATGCCTAACCTATCTCTAGGGGGAGCTTCTTACTTTATGACATTTATAGATGATTACTCGAGGAAAGTATGGGTTTACTTTCTCAAGCACAAGGATGAAGCGTTTAGTGTTTTCAAAACGTTTGTGACACTTGTGGAGAATCAGAGTGGCAAGAGCTTAAATGCTTACGCACTGACAATGGTGGAGAGTATGTTTCAAAGGCCTTTTAGGACTTTTGTGAGTCAAAAGGTATAAAACGTGAACTTACTGCTCCTTACAATCCTCCTCAAAATGGTGTTGCTGAGAGGATGAATAGGACCATACAAGAGAAGGTCAGAAGTATGTTGTCTAATGCACAGCTGCCAAATGGGTTTTGGGCTGAAGCTGTATCAACAGCTGTTCATCTTGTAAATAGATCTCCTAGCAAGGTTTTGCAGAAGGATTCAGTGCCAGAGATGGTATGGTCAGGCAAAATGCCCTCATACAAGCATCTCAGAGTCTTTGGCTGTGAGGCATATACTCACGTTCCAAAGGAATTTAGGAAAAAACTTGAGCCAAAGAGTAGAAAGTGCATCTTTCTAGGCTATGGTAATTCTGGTGAGATGGGGTACAGACTTTGGGATCCCGAATCCAGAAAGGTTGTCCGCAGCAATGATGTTCACTTTAATGAATCCAAATATCATTCTAAACCAGAGAGGGTTGAGGAGATTAGAAGAGTTGTCTTCCAAGAAGATGGACCTGCACGTGCAAGACAAAATGTCAGGGCTCAAGAGGAGCAAGGACAGGATAGAGTGGAACCACAGGTTGTGGCTGAGCCTGAGCCACCTATTGTGCGTAGATCTGGACGTATCACGCGACCTCCTGATAGGTTTGTTCCATCTATGAACTATGTCATGTTGACTGATTGCAATGAGCCTTCATGTTACAAGGAAGCAGTGCAAATGAAGGACTCCGGGAATTGGCAATTGGCCATGCAGTCAGAGATGACAGCTCTGCATAAAAACAAGACATGGAAGCTAGTTAAATTACCACAGGGCAAAAAGGCTCTACCTTGTAAATGGGTTTACAGGTATAAGATCACCGCTCATGATAGTCAGCCAAAGTACAAAGCAAGGCTTGTTGCCAAGGGCTTTAAGCAAGAACAAGGCATTGACTTTGATGAAGTCTTCTCTCCGGTGGTCAAGATGACTACATTGAGATGCTTTCTTGCATTGGTTGCCATATTAGATTTGGTGTTGCACCAAATGGATGTCAAGACAGCGTTCTTGCATGGTGATTTAGATGTGGAAATTTACATGCAGCAGCCAGAAGGGTTTGTTGAGAAAGGCAAGGAAGATTGGGTATGCCAGTTGTTAAAGAGTCTTTATGGCTTAAAACAATCACCGAGGGCATGGTACCATAAATTCCACAAGTTTATGCTTTCTCAAGGCTACAAACGTAGTGAGTTCGATCACTGTCTATATACAAAGAAGGCTAAGGATGGCAGTTGGCTGATCCTTATTTTGTATGTGGATGACATGTTGATTGCTGGCAAGCACTTGGAAGAAATTTCAGCTTTGAAGTCAAAGATGGCAAAATCGTTTGACATGAAAGACATGGGTGAGGCAAGTCATATACTTGGTATGCGCATTGAGAGAGACAGATCAAAGAAGTTGATTTGGTTATCTCAAACAGAGTATATTGACAAGGTTTTGCAACGTTTCAATATGGAGAAGGGAAAGGCATTGAGTGTTCCATTGCCACCATATGTGAAACTTAGCAAACAAGATTGTCCTGTGTCTGAGGAAGAACAGCTGAAATGGATAAGATTCCATATGCGTCTGCAGTGGGTAGTTTGATGTATGCAATGATTGCTACTCGCCCAGACATTGCATTTGCAGTGGGAGTAGTAAGTCGATACATGTCAAACCCAGGCAAGAAACATTGGGAGGCAGTGAAAGGAATATTGAGATACCTGAAAGCTACAAAGAGTATGCGTATATGCTATGGGAGTCAGGAGCTAAGTGTAAAGGGTTTTACAGACTCAGATTATGCAGGTGACTTAGACAACCGAAGGTCTACGTCAGGGTATGTTTTTACATTGGCTGGTGGAGCAGTATCATGGCGTTCTAGATTACAAGATTGTGTTACTCAGTCTACTACAGAGGCTGAATATGTTGCAGCATCAGAGGCATGCAAAGAATCAATTTGGCTTAATCGACTAGTAACAGATTTGGGAATCAAAGAAGAGATGCCTGTGTTATATTGTGATAGTCAAAGTGCTATACAATTGGCTCGCAATCCAGTTTATCACTCAAAGACAAAGCATGTGGATGTGAAGTATCATTTCATCAGGGAAATGCTCGAGGATAAGCAACTTCAGCTTGTCAAAGTTCACACCACAGAAAATCCTGCTGATCTACTTACAAAAGGACTTCCCTCAGAGAGCTTTGCGCATTTTCGCAAGCAGTTAGGTGTAGGGTAGTACATCACTTCTCTACATCTCTTGTATATTAGCTTGTATAGTAGCTTCTCTCACACTTAAAGTACCACATTGGACTTTAAGTGGGAGGTTGTTGGGGTATAAAGCCCAATGTGGTCGCCCAGGTAAGTGGGCGGGCCGCCAGGTATGTACACATATTCTTTTGTAAAAACCTAATAAGAACTCACTATGCTCTACACATTACAATAGAGCGAGTTCACCATATCGTCATGCTCTTCTTCTCGCACTCTCTCTCGCGTCGCACTTCCGCTCGTACTCCTTTAGCGAGTATAGGGTCTACATGAGAAGTGAAAGGCGAATCTATCTCCCCACTGCCCTGTTCACTTCACTAGTTGTGGGCTCTGAATGGATGGATCGACTAAAGGTTGCTTTTAAGCGGCTCAATAGGCTAGACCCATGCCGTGGGGCAAAGACATACATGTCTTGACTTGACATTTCAGGGTTTTGTGTGGGATATCCCTCCATGATGCCGTAGTCAGAGGAATAGTCACTAGCTGTGATATGAGGGTCTTGAGTTACACTACCTTGGGTTACAGCCGAAGGCATAGAGCCTAATGTGGGTGGAGAATGGGTTCTCGTGCAATTTGAGGCACTCTCTAATGGATCAAACTCTATCACTTGTCCAGAGTGCAAATACATGTGAGACGCATATCCCGAAAGTGTTGAGTTACGAGTACTCTAAGAGGTCTCTCCCACGAGAGAGTTTGGTCGTTTTACTTGGTTTTGTTTGTTTTGTAATTTTTTTTTGTTTTTTTAAAAACCCCTTTTTATGTGCATGAGACGAAATAGGTCCTGTGATAGCTCAAAACGAGCATATCTTCAGAGGAATTTGGCGTGCTTTACAACACACGATTTGGCTACCAAAAACTGTCGTGACCCCTAAAATAGTTGAAATCTAGCTGGGCGTGTAGGCAAAAAGGGGGAAAGTCCAAGGATGCAAGTGTGAAGGGGAGGGTGGAGGACTTGTCCCACATGCCCTCACTCCCTCTTGTGAGGTAGACTATATATATAGTATTGAGTCTCTACTATATCATAAGACTGACGACTGAGGCCTGGGCTTGGGCAATGATCTCGATCCCGATTATTTTTTTAATCCGCAGTTTTATTTATTTTTGTATTTTTGTTTTTCAAATAGTTTTTTTTTTGGCTGAAAATGCAGATTTTGTGTAGGAAATGCAAGAAATTATTGTAAAACTGTAAAAAAATACAGATTTTGAACCAAAAGTTCAACAAAATACAAAAAATGCAGAGATTTTAATGCAGGACATGCAAAAAAACATTCAAAAATCTGTGCAGCATGTAGAACATTGCAAAAAAAACGCTTTGTAATTACTTCCAAAAAACTAAAAGAATGCAGAAACACAACATCTGCCCTAACCCTAAACCTTTCCTCAACCAAACAAAAGATCTGCAAAAAGCTTCAAAAAATTAAAAACTGTAGGAAAAAAAAACAGTTGCATCCCGAGCTAAACGCGGGACCAAAAA
>NC_140957.1:44826272-44880988 GCF_014529385.1 Adiantum capillus-veneris | reverse complement strand
CAAGCCAATGTTATCAACATGGAGATCCACACCTCTAGTACAAATGGCAGAGTATGTCAAGGCCCACGAAGAAGTCATTTTGGGCTAAAGAACTATATAAAATTTTGGAAAAATTTAGGGAATGGTTCAAGTATTCCGCGATATTATAGACCCGTGATAGATTATTGGAGTAAGGTAATTGAAGAGATTGGAAAAGCAATCATATCAGAGGGAGTCTTGTATGAAATGTTTTGGCCAAAAACTCAAGAATATTCTCATCTACAAAGCACTACAATGAATTTGCAACAAGGAGCAGAAAGATTCCTAGGCCTTGAAGAGTTGAACGATCATTTTTGTGGGCCTCAACGAGATAGGCCAAGGGAAGAGTTTGACCCTATGTCTGATGTGCACCAAGGTGACTTTCTTATGCTTGTTCCGAGTGACACAGAAATCTATCCAGTGTGGCTTGCAATGGCTTTATCTGACATTGATAATGAGCCTACATCACCAAACTACAGAAAACTCTTGATTCAATATTGGGCACCTTGCGCGAGAAAAAGTGGGATGACAGATACTCAAGCTTACAGCAATTGTTGGAAGGGTTATTGGGCTGTCAGCTATAAGGACCCACAAGTGTGGGAAACTATAGATGCAATTGTTTGGTCCTGGAGACCCAATAAAGAAGGACCATTTTCTAGAATAAAGATTCCAGAAAGACATGCTCTAAAAGCCAAAGAAGGCCTCACTCGTACACATCAGCCACACTTGGATCAAAGTTCAGATATGGTATCAAATGTGGAGTAGAATTATGTGGAGCTTCTATTGTGACTATACTAGTCAATTTGTAAACAAAATCTTTTTTGTATCTTCCTTTGTTTTATGTAATTTATAGTTATTATTCAAATCCATGTGTTGTACATCCTCTTGACTTTTGGTGTTTATCAACACCACAGTCCTATGAGATTTTCACTTTATTTACTAGCCACACACCTCAATTTTTCCCACTTTAAGTGGAAAATTCCCAAATTACATGAATTCGGTCGATTTGGAGATTCCCATAATGTGAGATTTTTACCAAAATACCTAATATGGTCTTGAAAGATGGACAGACTATAGCCACTGCTCCTCGAAATGGTAATTTGTTTGAACTCTCTCTCAACGATGCTATAGCAAACGTTGTCACTACTCCAGGTGATCATGATTGCAAAGTATGACATCACTGTTTTGTTCATGCTGATTTCTCAAAACTCCTTGATCTTCAACGTCGTGATCTTGTTCATGGCATGGATCTTAAAGCCCATCCCCATATGGGAATTTGTGAATTTTGTGCTCTTGGGAAACACAATCGCAAACCCTTTCCTCTTTCAAATACAACTCATTCTCATGACATATTGGATCTTGTTCATACTGATATATGTGGACCTCTACCTTCTTCGAGATCACAATATCGCTACTTCATTACTTTCATTGATGATTTCTCAAAGAATACGACTGTATTTCTACTTAGAAAAAAATCTGAAGCCTTATCTGTTTTCAAACAATTCCACAAGGCTGCGGAACTTCAAACTGGTCATCGCCTTAAGAAGCTTCGATGAACCTTGTACATGACCAAGAGGGACTTTCTCATCAACAACGAGCTCATGAATATGTGTGTCAACAGGACCCTCGGCCTACTATTGGATAGATTGTATCACTAAAGTGGATAATTTACTGACATTTTCATTTAGGGAAGCAAAATTATTTTCCATTACTGAGATGTGTGCTTGAAGTGCTCACAATTCTTGGATATCGAGCAATTAATAAGCGTCATCTCCTCGTGTAGCATTGCAAGCACCCTCCGTGAGAGTATCCGGCCACGAGCCATCATTGGGAGGATCATGCCTATTGTGCTCGAAATCAAAGGTCATGTTGATATCGAAATCCATGGCGGCTGTGCAATGCAGGGAAAAGAAAGAAGAACACCTTGATTCCAAAAACAACCTCGTAGTGGTAGTATGCACCACTGATGTTGGTAGTTGGCCGCGGGCTAATGATACCCACAATAGTATGGTCGTTGAAAATCACAAATTCGGGAGACCAAGCTTGTCGTGAAATCACCATGGTCAATTTGCAATACAAACGCGCTTTGTTGAGCTTTCCTTGAAACAAGATTGATGTTCAATGTGGAAATATTAGCGTGCAAAATTTTGCAACTTCAGCGACTGGGGGCTTGTCAAAGGATGTGGCAAGATGCAAGACCTTACCAAACTGTGTATGCCGGGGTTGTGTGTTGCTTGTATGGGGGTGTATTCCGAGGTAGGAATGCACCCTATCTTAGGTAATTTTCCCAAGGCCAAAGGCCTTAGGGCAGTGCAATATGAAAGCGGGTGTGCGATTGGCGATGGCATTCATAGCAAGGCTACCAAGAGAGAGAAAGGCAGAAGGTTTCGATTGTGTGCTTGGCCTCGCCTGCTATAGTGATGGGCTCCTTGCAGCCTTGCTCACGCTCCCGTCAAGCGTCACCACAAGTGGTTTGGAGCCAGTCGTCTCGTCACCTCCCCTCGCCTCAAGAGGCTCTGCACACAGACCTCCTTCGTCTTCATCCCTGCTTGGCAAGAGGTGAACTCCACGGTGCCCTTGCATGTACATGGAAAAAATCAAAATACCACATCCTTGCCTTGGCTAATTTTAGCTCTGATACCACTATGAGGCCAAGGAATTGCCTTGGCTGGATTCACCGCCCAGCCTCCCTTATATAGCCCCTGGCTGCCGAATCCCTTGTTCCACACTGGCAGTCGGCCACCTACTAGCTCGGGTCTGTGACCCCCTTGGGTATGCCCTTGGCGTGACATATCCACACATAATATTTAAGGTAACATGATATAGTTCATCTAATACATATTCCGTGATTCATTTTCTTGCTTCACCTTTTTTTTTATGATATTTAATCTTCATGCACATTTGGCATGAGCCCATCACGACATAAGGCAATGCACTAGTTTGTATTTTTCCTACCATGTATCATTTTTAAATTCATAGCAATCCTATTATAAACTTTAGTCAAAGGCTACATGGCATGCTTATGTCCACCACGGTGAGTTTACTTTTGGAAGCAAATGACAACTTAAGCAAACCTAAGATTTATAGAGTTAGAAGCATCTAAGAGAAAGAGCAAGGGGCAAGAAGAAGGCTTCTAGCAGGACAAGTGTCATCACCAACAAGGAGATATTTTGAGATAAAGAATTAGAGAAGAAAATAGATGAGCGCTACTCATATTTTTCACATGGTAAACACTTGTGACACAAATAGCTCGACACTTGTTTGAATGCTACCAAATATCTTCTCCTTAAGGAGGAAACTTCACCTATAAGTAGGGTCCCTCTTTCGTGACTTTGGCATAATATCAAGACAAGCTCTAGTCTCCCAAGCACACTCACACTCTATCAAATCAATATCTATCAAGCCAAGCTCTCTCGAGCCAAGCTCATGCATTCCTTTGAGCCAAGCTCTTCCACCTTATCAAGACAAGGTCATACTAATATCATCATGTACTACTCTCGCCCTCATAGTTAGCATTGTAAACTCTCATGTGCTCTATATAACCATCTCTTATCAATGAATCCTTATTGTTGGTGGTTAAATAAGCCTCTTAAACGGAATCTCTTCTTACACCTTCATCAAATTGGCATCAATCTTGTGGAACTTGGATAATAAAATATGTGCCACACTCCTCATATGTCGCATAAGTTGTGTATTATGAGTTTATTCTTTTCTTTTCCAATGTTTGTCTTCCTTTGTGCTTAGTACTTACAAGAGTATGTTCATGCTCAATTGCCTTGAAGCAACTAGAAAAACAATCCAAGTGGAATAAATTATCATTTCTTTCACTTGTACAACCCCTTAGAATCAAAGTATTAGCCATTAAATCCACTTCCGCTGATAATTATAGTATTTCTCTTTGAGCCCCAATGACTACAAGAAATTCCTCTTCCTCTTTCATCACCATGAGCATTAAACTATAGTTTAAAAGCATAATCATAGCATGTTTGGTACACAAATATTAGCCATCAATAATAAATAATTAACCCCTTTTATTCTATCCATGATCAAATATGAATTGAGCTTTAACATTTTCAACTTTTCCTTGTTTTGCATAAGGGGTTTTGTGTATATGTGCATGCAAGAGAGTGAAGCTACCGTGGCTATACGAAAATTCATTACCACTAACTACTAAGTTTGAACGTGCCAAAGTCTCTTGCAATTCCTCACAAACTCCCGCAGCTAGAGGCTCTGTGCTCTCCTAGCAAGAATGCTAATTTTTCAACATTATTTTGGTGAGACCGACATGAAATAAGAAAGGGTGAGGGTTTGCAAAGGCATTTCAAGTCTTCAACCATGGCAGATCAACAAGGATATCCAGGTATGCAATTTGATACTAGGACAATGCAAGAGTTTCAAGATTTTGCTATGTTCATGCAGCACTAATAAGCTATAGAAAGAAGAGAAGTCTCAACCACAAAATGTCTTCGTCACTATGAGAAACAAGGTGCTAGGAATCGAGATGATGAGGATATTTGTGCTTGTTGCGGTGCCAGAGATTCAAGATTATGGGAAAACTTAAGGGTTTAGCATGGCAAAGATTGGGAAGGTTTTAAGGTAGATTTAAAGGATGAATACTTCATAGACGATGATGAAAGGGCTACAAAAAGGGCATTCCTTGCGTGGGTTGCAAAGCTAAAGGAATGAACTTCCATAATTGAATTATTAAAGAAGTTTGAGCATTTCTATTCCCAATTATCCACAACAAAAAGACATCCCTTGAATAGGGAAAAGATAGAGTTGTTCTAGCAATAATAAGTCAAAGCACATTGCTGTCCATTATCATTATGTCAGGTATGAAGTACGCAAAGGAACCATTATGGTTGAACACTGTCCAAGTGACCAGATGATTGCAGACATTTTGACCAAAGGCGTCAACGAGTCACGTTTCATCCTCTTGCGCTGGGAGCTTGGAGTTGCTTCGACCTCACTCTTTCTAGACTAACTTCTTTGCTATTGTAATAGCTTTGTACGTATGACATTGTAATATTTTAGGTACCATGCACTATGCACACTCCACATTTGCACATTGTGATGTCTTAGTCACTTGAATATTTGTACATAGATGCACAATTCACTTTCACATCATCATCGTTGGTTCATATTTTCACATTGTATAGGGGCTTGGGTTTTTCCCTTGAACTCCCCAAGGGTTTTTTCATCCAAAGCTAGAGACCTTTGTTTGAGTGGGGGTTTTGGAGCTATATATGGCTCACTCTACTCAACTTGGTCTCACCTATATATTTGTATCTTGTCCTCAATATGAATCAGTCTTTGGGAGCGTATATGGTGTGTCTCTTGTCTCGTCTCTCTCTCTTTGTCTCTACATCTCAACAGCTTGTTGAGAAGTAGCCATTGTTGGAAGAGATGAGAGAGAAGCATGCGGCGTTGAGGAATCTTCAACAGATTTAACATTGGAAAGAAAATGACACAATGAGTAACACAGGAAAACTTCCTCTATTTCATTATCAGAAACGAGCTTCATAAGCTCTATTGTACATATCAGTGGTGAGGAATTCACATCCTTCTCTCCTAACAAGAACACATGTGGGCCATGGGATTCAAACACCATGCTGATGTACTTGTAGCTACACTTTAGTGATGGTCCTAGGCTATGTAACCATTCTTTACCAAGTACCACATCCTACTCGCCCCATATTCATAACCTAGAAATCCAAGGATGTGGAATAGACTTGTATTTCCAATGGTATAGCTCTAACTTGAGTATCCCATACTTCAGAATCATAATTACATTCATCATTGCTACCTTGTAGTGGTGGGAACTTGGAGTTTGGGTCCATTTGAGTTTTTTATATAATCCATAGTTAATGAAATTATGAATAGCACCGTCATATACCAAGGTACGCACATTGTGCCCTTGAAGAGATCCGTGCATACGCACTAACTTATGTGCACTGAAGGTCTATTACCACGTGGAAGCTGTGATACAACATTCATCGCACCACCTCAGTGTGTGTTACCTCCATTGTGGAGAAACGTGAGGAAGACTCAAGACAGAGCAGCTGCAGCGTGTGCACTACTTTCTCCTTGCCGTGAGCAATAGATTTTCCCTTGGGACAATCCTTTTTTCCATGGACGCTTCCCAAGCATTGAAAGCATAACTTCTCTTTTTTAGTCTACTTAAATTCCTTAGGAGAGAGAGAACCGCCAGACCCCTTGGGTTTTTTAGCTTCTTCAAAATTGGCTACTAGAAATTTCCTTTTATTGTGCCCATGATGTGGGCATGTATTACCATGTGTATTAGTAGGCATGTGATTGTTAGGTGATTTCTTTTCATCTGGATCATCACAAATGTGTGCTTTCACCATGGACTCCTCAAGTGTTTTAGGGTCTTGAGTCCTGACGTGCTTCGTAAGCTATGGCGTCAAACCACGGATAAACCCACATACTTGTTGAAAGGTGTCTAACCCTTCCAACTTGAGGATAATATCCCAATAATGAGAGATATATTCAAGTAATGTTGGATGTTGGCACATGGAACATGTGTCTCAAGCCGTCCAATTTCTATCTGCCTCATTTGTGGGCAGAAACTCTTTTTGAAACATTACCTCAAAGGCTGCCCAACTCTATGGTATGATATCTGCCATGGTTGAAGACTTGAAATGCCTTTGCAAACCCTCACCCTTTCTTATTTCATGTCGGTCTCACCAAAATAATATCCAGGTATGCAATTTGATGCTAGGACAATGCAAGAGTTTCAAGATTTTGCTATGTTCATGCAACACTAACAAGCTACAGAAAGAAGAGAAGTCTCAACCACAAAATGTCTTCGTCACTATGAGAAACAAGGTGCTAGGAATCGAGATGATGAGGATATTTGTGCTTGTTGCGGTGCCAGAGATTCAAGATTATGGGAAAACTTAAGGGTTTAGCATGGCAAAGATTGGGAAGGTTTTAAGGTAGATCTAAAGGATGAATACTTCATAGACGATGATGAAAGGGCTACAAAAAGTGAATTCCTTGAGTTGGTTGCAAAGCTAAAGGAATGAACTTCCATAATTGAATTATTAAAGAAGTTTGAGCATTGCTATTCCCAATTATCCACAACAAAAAGACATCCCTTGAATAGGGAAAAGATAGAGTTGTTCGAGCAAGTTGTAGGACCAGAGGTTCAATGAGAATCTTGAACTACTATTGGAAGATAAGAGTACAGAGCAAGTATTAAGAATAAAATGTAAAGAAGTGGAAGATGCAATCTCACTACTTGCCATGAGGTGACATTGGGGGGAGACGAAATGGTGGTGTCTAATGGTACTTCTCTCTCTATCGCATCAGAAAGGCCATAAAAGCCAATTTACTTCAACTCCAAAAATGGAAGGGTTCATGCTAGGTGAATTGGTAAAGGGCATGCGAGAGATGTTGAAATTGGCAAGGCTGGAAGATTCGCAATCAGGGAAACCATTGGGACAAAGAGCTCCAATTAAGAAAGGTTTTGTAAAGATTTGTATATGGTGCGATAGCATTGATCATGCCAGGAGAGATTGTGACAGCTTTAAGGATGCTTTGATCAAAGACCTTCTATTTTTCAAGGATGGCAGGGTTCATCTCATAGAAACATGAATGCTTTTTGGAACCAACTTTGGGAAAGTTGAAATGTGAAAGTCAGTGTAAGAAATTTCCACAAACCAAGCTATTGCAGTAGGGTTGAGGTATAGCAACATATGGAATGAATATCAAGCATGTGTCAAATAAAGATCTAAGACATAATGTGCATGTATCAGATGAGTTGTGGCCATGTGTTGTAGCATCTTCTATAAAAGGAAAGGTAACTACAAATATATACTACATAAAGCTGGAGATTATATTTATGAAAACACAAGGTGGAATGATCTAGTGTTTGCTTTGTAAGTTCATGTATACATTACAAAATACTAACCGCATAAACCTATCTTAGAAGAAAAGTACAAATGAGAGAATGGTTATGAAGGGACCTCAAAAAGGGCTACCAAAAGTGGGGAAAGCAGAGATAATATTTCTCCAAGAGAAGCTTCACCACAATAGGTTTCACCACCTGAAATACCCAAGGGGGATATATCATTTTAAAGGAAGCAGACAAAGAGCAAAGCAAAGATTCCTTCATATAAGTTGCAAAATTAGATATAGAGGTTGCTACAAATGTGAAGAAGGTATTGAAAGAAATAATTTCAGCTAATAGAAAAGTTGTGTTTACATTGGGTAAAGTTCTTCATAGGAGTGTATGGAGAAAAAGATGATGGATGATGGATCAGCCTACACACGAGGATAAAGAGTAGGGATGGTAAGAAATCTATCCAATCCTCACTATGTGTGTGAACCAGGAGAGGAACTGTGATAGCTTATGTGAGAATCCTCTTCAAAATGCAAATAGAGAATTTAAAGATCAAAGAGAAATGAGGGGTTTTGGTCAAGTACCATTTGTAATTGTATGTGGCATATTTCATCGATATTGTGTGAGTTATTTGCCCCATTGGTGTTGGCTTGGTGTCGGCCCAAGATCAATTGTATCTAAACATAAAAAATCTTCCTCTTTTGAGCTGAATTTTTTGGGGGTGTGTGTTTGTGTATGTGTGTCTCCACGTTGAGTGGGCAAATGGACAGTCTCTCACCTGCCACTCCATCGGTGTGTTTCCTATCTTGGCCAGGTGGGTTGTGTAAGCCAAGTGGTGCCCCATAGTGTGACTGTGTGTATCATCCCAAGAGTGTCTGTCGGGTGATTATAGAGGCATTGTGTGTGTTTCCATCCCACTCACACCGTCATTAATTTAAGCTTTGTTAATCATATCAATGAGTTTGGGAGACGTTAACCGCCCGCTTGCAAAGGAAGCTTAAACTCCTTGTTTTCAGTTAATTCGAGTGACGGTGCTGTTAACAGCCCGCCTTGGTTATTGATTAGATTGTACTCAAAGTTTTATTCAATTAATTGATGATTACTATGGTTACCATATCTTTTAGTATGTGTTATTCTTATTCTCTCTCACACCTCTCACAACCAGAGGCCCGTGGCTCATGTTTTGCACACATGTCCCCCGATATAGTGCATTAGTTTTTACATGATGGAAACCACTGATGAGCATCGTGATACATGTATTTAGATGCATGGAAACATTCTCCATAATGTACATATATACACATAGAATATAAGGTAAAATTATATAGCTCATCTAATAAATTATTCGAGAGTCATTTTCTTCCTTCACCTTATTTTCTTTATAATATTTAATCCTCATGCATATTTAGTATGAGCCCATCACAACATAATCCAATTCACTAGTTTGTTTTTTTTCCTACCATGCATCATTTTTAAATTCATATCAATCCTCTTATTAAATTTAGTTAAAGACTACATAACTATTGGAAGCAAATGATAACCTAAGAAAACCGAAAACTTATAAAGCTAGAAGCATCTAAGAGAAAGAAAGAGTTTCAAGAACAAGAATTCTAGCACAAGTGGCAAGAAGAATACTTTAGAAAGATTGGAAAGAAGAAGACTTCTAGGAAAATTGTCATCACCAACAAGGAGAGATTTTGACATAAGAAATTGGAGAAGCAAATACACAATGTCACTCATATTCATCACATGTTTAACACTTCTGACACATGTAGATTGTGTTTGAATGCTACCAAATATCTTCTCCTTAAATATGCAACTTCACCTATAAATATGGCCCCTATTCCCTCACTTGGGCATAGTATCAAGACAAGCTCTAGTCTCCCAAGCACACTCACACTCCGTCAAATCAAGCTCTATCAATCCAAGCTCTCTTGAGCCAAGCTCCTCCATTATATCAAGCAAATATCTTCCACTCCATCAAGCCAAGCTCATACTACTATCATCATGACAACTCTTGCCCCACATTGTAAACTCTCATATGCTCTATATAACCATCTCTTATCGATAAAACCTTATTGTTGTTCATCAAAGAAATATCTTACTCCTTCATCAAATTGGCATCAAGGTTGTGGAGCATGGAGAATAAAAAGTGTATCTCATTCAATTTATGCTAGAGTTGCATGGTGTGATTTTCTTCTTTTCTTTTCCAATGTTTATCTTTCTTTTTGTCTAGTACTTAGAAGTCTCTCATTGTGTTGACTTGCGTTGAGGCGAACGTCTAGAAAAACAACCCAAGTGGAATAAATTCTCCTCTCTTTTTCTTGTATCATACTTTAGAATCAAAGTATTAGCCATAAAAACCACTTTCAATAATTATTAGTGTTTCTCTTTGAGCTCGAACAATTGCGGGAAATTCCTCTTTCTCTAGGAGTTGAGCCCGTGCTTGTTTTTGCTATGAAGGAGGAATATTTAAATGCACAGCTCATCCTAATTTCTAGGAAGAATATATATATGTTTGTGAGCATTAAATTGAAATTTCAAAGGACAATTTGCATGTTGGGCCACAAAGGTTAGCCTCCATTAATGCATCATTAACCTGTTTTATCCTACCCATGATGGGATATGAATTGAGCTATGGCATTTTAATTTTTGTCTTGTTTTGAGTGAGGGGTTTTATATATATGTGTAAGTGAGAGAGTGAATCTCCCATGTCTACACTCAAAGTTAACTACTAAGTTTCAAGGTGTCAAAGTCTCTTGCAATTCCTCGCAACTCCGAAAGCTAGAGGCCATATGCTGAATGCCAACTTTCCAACACTAGGCACAATGACAAGGATAGTGAGTAAGCGACACGATGCATGATGATGAGGACGATGCACAACAATTTTGTGTGCATTAGATGAAAAAGGCCAACACTTACATGGAATTAACCTAGAATTTTTGTTAAATGAGATTATTATTCTCATTGTAGTATCCTCTTGAAAGACAATAACGTAAATAATCTATGATCATTTTTCAAAGGATAAAATGCGCAATGCCTTTAATATAAATGACCTTAGGATCTCACACGTTGGACACAATACTATTGTAATGAAAAGCAGTAAGAAGGACAATCGGATGGGTTTTTTTTAACATCAAGAAGGGTGACCATGGGTTAAAATCTTTAGAGTACTTTTCTAATACAACTATTGTATGTAGATGCGAGTAGATGATACTAGTTCATGTCAGCCCTCTGATATCTCTCTCAAATTTTTAGTCTCTCTACCTCAATTACGTTGTTTGTGGACAACAATTGTGTTGAGGATCGTAGAGTGGTACATACTTTTGATGCACTAACTACATATTTTTGTTATAGTGTATATGGATTCATAAGTAAAGTGGTTGTGATAGTAAACATCAAAGCTTTGTATAAAAGGGCCTAACCAATGTAGAGCCTTGCTCTAGAATTGCACTACCATGAACCCCAACTACTGTTGATTCTTCGTAAACCCTCAACACAACATATGGAATTTTTCTCCAATAGAGTGACATGGGGGTTGTATGATGCATCAACTAATATCCTATATCAGTATTTTAGGCTGCATTGCCTTTAGCATAAGCACCCATTAATCAATTGTGGGTGTGTAGAAGGATTCTTACCATATGTATATTTCTTTCAAAGCAATGGCTTGACAATGGTTTCCATCAAGTTGTCATTGCTTGTTCAAAGACAAAAGGAAAAGTGCCACCCAGAGATGTTCACTTTGTGGTACCATGTTGTGACTTCATGCATGAGTCAAGGCAAGGATTGGTTAGCACTGCATGATAGAGATTAGAGTGCATGATCATCTTCTTGGTCTTCTTCTATCTCAGTAAGAGGGTCATAACCATAGATGATAGAGAGAATTCCTTGAGAAGAAGTTTCCAAGAATAATTGCATGATTGATAAGTGCAATGTGGTGTTGCATGGAAAGATTTGTAAAGGAACTTGAGCATAAGATCAAGTTGAAATAAGACGAACATCATAGAATCAATAGTGATGATAGACATGATAATAGTAGTGAGTGTGATTGTGGACACAAGGGTAGAAGTTGTAGAAGACATGTCAATGGAGACCAGTATAGACATGATCAACACGATGATGGAGATTGGGATAGACATGATCAGCACAAGAGAATCCATGAAAGATAAAGAGACCATGAAAATAGAGGATAATTATAAACAAGATGATAGCCACATTGATGCAATGGAAAAACGACTCATAGAGAGCATGATGCTCCAAGGATATGTTGGTAGTAACAATAATGATGGACATTGAGTTTAGAATAGGAGGGAACAACATTATAGAAACCCTCACTCTTGAAAATGGCATCAACCATACAAACTTGAGTTATCCAATGTTTACCGAGATAAGATTTTATGTGACATGATCATGGCTACTTTCTATGGCATGTGGGATTTCGTGATCGAAAGAAAGGGATTATGCATGTGTTGCAAATACCTTCATATGAGTGTAATTTCTTCTTGAAAAGAGATGAACATGTATGGATAAAGATTTTTGTCATGTCTTGAAATATATGAGAGATGTGGACTAAAGAAGGACAATATCTTCACTAATGGTCATATGTAGAATGGTAATAAGAAAAATGTTGTGAAGAGAGATCGAGAGGTATGGATTAAGATTTTTTCCATAGATGGGATAACAAATTTCCTTTCTATAAGGGATATGGAACAATCAAGAATAAGTTTATAATCAAGTCTCAAGATATTTTTTATTCTGAGCACACCCTCTCTCACTCTCTTGTAGCTTGAGACGTGCTCATAAGAGTTTGATGAGACTCCACTTCTTGATTTTTCCAAGGTATGCACTCTAGATTGGAAGTTGAAGTATCCAACTAATTGAAGCAACAAATTCAGAATGGACTCTATATAGTGAGTGTGTATATATAGTGGGGACCCCAACCTATATATAGCACGAGGGTACGCTCTATAGATAGCTCCAACACCCTTACTCAAATAGAGTTCCCTAATTGTGGTTGAATTGGGGGTACAAGGGAAAAACCCACAACACTATATAGATACATTGTTGTATTAATAAATTTTCAAATTTACAAAATATGTTTTTGCGGAGCTACATCACTCCTTAATATACAACAATGTCCATGAAGTCCCATAAAAAATTCTAATGGACACAAATTTAAAGTCTGAATTGCAGGAGCTACATCATTCATGTGCCCTTGCAAGGATCTTTGGAAATTTGAATAATCATACACAATTGAGATATTGCTAATGATTTGGTAAATTAGATTTAGCATCTTTGATCCCTTGTATATGCTCCTTGATGTGATCTTCATCTTGTAATCAACATCAACTCAAGAAACATATCAAAACAATCACATCACATTGTCCTTAGAGACGATTCACGATGCACTACAAGAGGTTATTCATATTAGCGACGCTCACACAGCGACGCTCAAAAAAAAAATTCCCGGCGTCGCTATGAGCGTCGCAAATTTACAAAGAAATTTGCAACGCTCATAGCGACGCCGGCTGGGCTAAAAAAATAACCGAGCGTGCCCAAAAACTCAGATCTCAGATCTGAGTTTTTCGGCACCCTCAAGCAAGGAGCAGGTAACGCTTTCCCTCTCTCTCTCTCTCTCTCTCTCTCTCTCTCTCTCTCTCTCTCTCTCTCTCTCTTTCTTCTCCACACACACACACACACACACGAGGAGAGGAAGGAGAGCCAGGTATGCTCATTCCCTCTCCTCATTCTCATGTTCCCTTCCCCTCTTTCTCTCTCCCTCTCTCTCTCTCACACACACACACATACACACACACACATAGTGTTTTTGAGAGCGAGAGAGAGAGAGAGAGAGAGAGAGAGAGAGAGAGAGAGAGAGAGAGAGTACAAACAAAAACAAAAACGCACACACACATACATAAACAAAGAATGCACACACACATTGAGAGAGAAAAAGAGAGAGAGAGCATGCATAAACAAAAAACGCACGCATTGAGAGAGGAAAAGAGAGAGAGAACATGCATAAACAAAAAACGCACACATTGAGAGAGGAAAAGAGAGAGAAAACATGCATACGATCCAAAAAAATGCACACACATTGAGAGAGAAAGAGAGAGAAACTAATTTAACGTCGTAGGAAACTAATTAAAATTAAAAGACCTAAAGATCTAGCCGACGAGGAGTTGAACTCAAGACCTATTATTCAAGAGGGAAATGGCATAATCAATCTATCATACTTGGCATGGGTGATAGAAAGGTTATACCATTTATCTCTTTTTATTGGCACACACATCCACACACGCGCACACACACAAGAAGAAGAGAATTATAACGTCGTAGGAAACTATCTTAAAAGACGTTAAAGATTAGGTTATATGTAGACTTACATTAAATTAGATTTAGGTTTATTTTTAACTAGATTTACGTTTATTTACGCTAGATTTAGATTTACGTTATATTAGATTAGATTTAGGTCTCCATAGACTGCGATGCCTGCATGAAGCGGGTGAAGAAAGCCCTCGATGGAATATAGGGTATTGCTGCCTTCAGTCATGGTGGGCTCCGTCGATCCAAAAGTACTGGTGAAATGTCTTCAGAAGATAGGGAAGAAGGTGGATCTTCAGGGCGGCAAGAGTCACTACATCCCCTACACAATGACCATCTAGACAACCTCTAGTCATTCAACAGCAACTTCAAAGTTAGTAACAAGAGCAAGAACGGTCTAAAGGGACAATTGCTGTCGTCAGATGTGGATGGAGATGAGGCAGCGTCACCGTCGGAAGTTAACTCTCACATCTTTAGTGATGAGAATGCCAACTCTTGCCGAGTTATGTGAAAAATTATGTGTTAAATCACTTTTAAGGTTCTTATAATCCCTGTTAGTTTAGTTCTTTGTTTTTAATATAACATAATTTACGTTAGATTTAGATTTATGTTATATTAGATTAGACTTAGGTTTATTTAGGTTTACCCACACACACACACACACACACAAGAAGAAGAGAGTTTTAACGTCGTAGGAAACTATCCCAAAAGACGTTAAAGATTAGGTTAGATGTAGACTTACGTTAAATTAGATTTAGGTTTATTTTTAGTTAGATTTATGTTTATTTAGATTTACGCTTATTTACGTTAGATCGAGTCCACGCAAGAATTACTTACGGTTTAGGGTTTAGAGTTAGACGAACAGTGAAAAGATCTACTGTGAAAAGATGTTAAGATGCTGCGAAGTGCTACAGCTAGAGAAGAGGCAAAGGGGTTTTGTCCACTACAATTTCTTGTACCCACAAATATAGGTATTGACCAATAAAGACGAGATTATAACCCGGTGGTTCTGATCTCCGTGCACCTCTAGACCGAGGTGTGCGGGGATTGGACATGACTAGAGAATGTGAGGTAGAGAGAGAGAGAGAGAGAGAGAGAGAGAGAGAGAGAGAGAGAGAGAGAGAGAGAGAGAGAGAGAGAGACAGAGAGAGAGAGAGAGAGAAGACGAAGAATGCCCAAACGTAATGTCCAATCACATGTATATACGTATAACAAAATGCAAAACATGTGCACACATAAACACACGGCTGGGGCCTGGCACATGAATATAGCCATTGATGTAAATGAGTAAATATGGCTATTGACGTAGACCAACATAAATATAGCCATTGATGTAGACCAATATGATGAAGAGATGACAAAATTTTAGCCTAGCCATCACATGAGGCTTTGACGAGATGAGAGAATTTACTTTAATAATCATGGTATCACGTACCATGGCATCATGGAATTGTCCATGACATAAAAATTAACTTTGTCGTCACAAAAGATATGACTGTTAAAGAATGGAACATGAGAGTAATGTATACATCATGGCACATGACGCCATGGCACCACAATAATATCCTTCATAGTTTCTAGACAAAAGAATTGGGAGACAAAATAAAAAACTTGTAAATTTCTTAATGATGATGGAATATAAATCTCGCGCTAGTTTCATCTTGTGACAACTCAATTGAAAAGTGAAGTCATCATAAGCTATTAGAAAACAAAATAAAAACCGCTTTTAAATATCTTAACGATGACGGAATATCAATCTCGTGTTGGTCATGCTTTCATCTTGCAACAACTCAATTGAACAGTGAAGTCATCAGACTATCAAAAAACGAAATAAACACCGCTCGTAAATTTCTTAATGATGACAAAATGTCAATCTTGTGTTAGTGATGCTTTCATCCTGCAACAACTCCATTGAATAGTGAACAAAATATGAAGTTTAAAAGCTTAACGTTATGTATAGTATTCGATATCATGACGTATGTAGAGTGATGACTACCGGAACCCATATTTTTAGTAGTACAAAAAATCACCCCTTATAAGTATCCTATCCCAAAAGAGGGTAGCATAGGAACATTTGTATGTATTGAGTGGAAATTGAAGGCTTGTATGGTTCAATACAACTTGTGTTCGTGAGGTTGCTTTTTCTAATGCTATTTGCAAGGTGAGGTCGAGGTAACTATCTAAGTGATGATGAAGGCCAAAAAAAACAGAGATACATGAGATGGCATTAACTATCGTCCATTAGGAAATATACTAGGGATGCTTCCGTAAACCACTTGCTGAACATTCTACAATTAGAATTAGTAAATACAATACTAAGGTGCAGGC
This sequence comes from Adiantum capillus-veneris, assembly GCF_014529385.1. Lineage (NCBI taxonomy): Eukaryota > Viridiplantae > Streptophyta > Polypodiopsida > Polypodiales > Pteridaceae > Adiantum > Adiantum capillus-veneris. The sequence continues at coordinate 44,864,448 of NC_140957.1, read as the reverse complement.
CGGCTCAGATTAAGAAACAAGATCACGCTCCGAAGGCCAAAAACATATGCGCCTTAATTCGGGTTTGAAATGTTGTCCTTGACCATCGCTACTTGAACTCGTCCCTGCCTGCACAACTTCAACTAAGCCTGCCTACCCTATATTGTCTTCACATGCCACAAGATCCACCAATCGTTGCACTAGATCATCTGGCTGCCCTTGCAATAACTACTATTGGAATGTGGGAAGGGGATTCACACCCAGAACACACAGAATATGCCTCTCTACAGCTCAAGGAAAACACAACACCCCTAACCATGAGTTTTCACCTTCACAATCGACACAAAATCACTAGCATATGCCTGCTTTGATATACCGAAACACACATAGGCTTCTCAAGAAACTCCACCAGCACACACCACCCACTTGAAACCTTTATTTCTCCACACACAAACACACAAAATCCTCTCTCTCTCTCTCTCTCTCTCTCTCTCTCTCTCTCTCTCTCTCTCTCTCTCTCTCTCTCTCTCTCTCTCTCTCTCTCTCTCTCTCTCTCCCCCTTTTGTGAACACCAAGACCTCGATTTTGGGTTGCACTCAACCACACCAACACCGGCAAAGGCATTAATGGTGAGATTCTTCCTTGCCCAAAAGTTTACAAAAACACCATAGTTGGTACAGAGCAAGATCTCTCTGCTCTTCTTCTTCACCTTGTTCCACAAGACCTCGATTTCTGGTTGCACTCAACCACACCAACATTGGTAGAGGGGGTAATGGTGAGTTTCTTAATTACTTGTCCAAAAGTTTACAAAAAGACCATAGCTAGTACGGAGCAAGCTCTCTCTACTCTTCTTCTTCACCTTGTTCCACAAGACCAAAATGGCAAAAAACCCTGGCAAAGGCATGTGAATCCCCCTTTTAGGGGTTTTACAAAGCTTAAGCAAGAGAAAATTGGTGTTATCTCTACTTGTGCGGCTCCATCAGGGCCCATAATAGTAGTTTTCTGCATTGCCTACAATTGGCACACTCCATTTAGCATGTGTTGTATGGGACCAACACCTCAGCGGCTTTCCATTTCCAACTACCTATGAACCACCACTTAGCAATTCTCGGACCACCTCCTTTTCTTCACATGCATGAGTCCCCTCTTGAGGCCCATGGTTGTCATGGCGTCATGACAACCCATGGGACCCCACCTTTGTCCTCAATAAAAAAGGGTGGCCTAGAGCACTGCGGGAACAACCCCCAAAAATGCAAGGTCATCATTGTCTTACACTACCTCCAAATGGCTCCGTCACCAACAAGCAACACCACACCATTGACAAATACCTAGTAGGGACTCCCTTCGTGCCCACGTCAACAAAACGATGGCATCACCATAGCCAAAGAGCCCAAGGCTCTCTTTCTTTGCTGGATGCTCACTAAGGGGTGCTTGTTTTGGGTTTTATACCCGGATGTCCTGCATCATGCTCCTCTATGCGGAATATGTAGTTTTCATGTGACGTCCACCCTGTCACTCTCCCTAGAATGGCTCCAAAACCCCACAAATCTCAAAAAAAAAAAAAACTTTTTTCCCCTGACTTGGATCTCTAGTCATTTGATGCTTAAAGCCCCAATCACAGAGAAATCCCTTCCCAGTTAAAGTTCATATTTCCAGCCTTGACCTCCATTGTCTCGGCCCCTTTTTGACTTTGATGTGCCCACCAACCTAGATGACCAAAAAATAGTGAAAACCTCCTGGCTCTGCATTGCCGCCAATTGCTCTTGAATTTATCTCTCAATATCTTGTCCCTCCGATCTTTGATTGAGGAACCGTCACTTGTTGCTAGCTCCATAACCCACCAACTACCTTTGTAAATCCCTTTGAGCTTCAAGAAACCTGTGATGGAACGCTTTCCAAAGTAGCCAAATCGACTCAGAACCGAACTCCGATAAAACTTTAAAGTCTTGTAACTTGGTATCTAGGACCCAAATTGATGATAAAAAAGTCCAAGAGGCTCCACATGACAAGCACTTAACATCCATCACTTCAAAGTGGCTGTGACCACCTATTCTCATTTGCCCTGTTCGTCTTGGATCTGCAAACAACTCTTGTTTTAATATGCCATAACTTTCAGATTGTGGTTGTGTTTGATGAGCGGTCTAGACCAGCTCCTTCAACACTTCAAGCTCTTCAATTCTATGCCAAAAAACCAGCCATCTGATCCTCCTTCGTCTGTCATGCTCTCAGGCCCTTTCTAGAGCCCTCTTGGTCTAGAAAACCACATCAGACATACACTTTTACTGCTACCTATCTGTTCAGGACATTCATACCTGCTTTATCACTTCCCCTTGCACTCATCAGTATCTCTCAGTGCTAACAAACTTTTCTTGTACCGGCATTGCCCACCCCCCTGTTGAACATATATGTTCAACCAAAAACCTCTATATTCAACTTGAAACTTGCAACACTTTACCAACACACAATCAAGCTAGAAAAAGAACGACCATAAATACAATATATATAAAAATGCATGTCCACCATACTCCACCCTAGCTAGGTGGTTTTCCCAACCCCCCTTGCTATAATCTCGTTCACATCCAATACCAAACTTTTGTCGAGGTACAGCTTAAGACACACCCCATTCACCCTATTTTGAAGTAACTTACCATTTGTCCGTGTCAATTGATAGGTCCCATTTGGAAAATCTTTTTGCACCTTGTATGGCCCCGCCCACTTCTTCTTGAACTTCTTTTGCAAGGTAAAGTTCAAATAGCTCTCGTTCTTCATCACCAGGTCTCCCTCCTCTATCCTCTTTATCTGGTAAACTCCCATTGGACTTGGAAATCCATTTCTCCCGCTACTTCACATAGTAGTTCACTGCCACTTCTCTCTCCATCCATAAAGATTCAAGATTGACTATCCAATCTTGCTCTTGTTGTGTGGCATTGACTCTCCACATCCCCTTCAAAGAACCTAACTATGTGTGCATTGGCCCTAGTTTGAAGAGCTTATCTGCTAAATGCTCTCTGTAGGATGCTAGCCTGAAGCTAGAACAAATGCTGATCGTCAGGCACAGAGTCTCAATCCTCAAAAACTCTCTAGAAGCAAGAAGGCTTGAAGACCTGCAGCGGTTGCTCGCCGAGAACGGCTCTGTAGAGGCTATCTATAATTGGCTATAGGAGATGAAGGATGAAGTGCTTGAGATAGCCAGTAAATATGAGGAAGCCATTAACTTTGCCAACAGGCTTCAGGAAGAGATAGTCTGGCTGTGAAGGAAAAGGACTACATGGTTATTGCAAACCCTAAACCCCCGGAACCTAGTAGGCCACTCTCTTGTAAAGTCTGAAACTTGGCCTTTGTGCCTTTCCCTAGTGTTTTCTAGCTCAAACCCAGAGTTTTTCTTAGCAGTAAAGGTAGTGTTTTCTTCATCAATAAACAAGCGATTAAACGAGTAGAAAATCCAGTGTTTGTAGACGGAAAGGACAACGTGTTTGCAATAGCAGATCAGCCCCATCATCTTCGGCAGTTGTAGAATCGCCAAGCATTCCCAAGCATTCAATTTTCAGCCCTAGTCTCGTCATCATTGGCATCACCGTTGGCGTGGACATAGCATCACGTAGATTTGCATCGGCATCTTGTACCAGATTATGCAATCAATAGTAGACCACTCTCGCCACCGAGAGTGGGGCCCTTGGAGGAGGGTCTTACAACTTTCCGGTGTCGTATTCTCTTCTTTCTCTATCTCATAGTCTTATGCACCTTCATCCATAGTTTTCATCCACTTTATTTGTGATCATTTTCACTCTCTCACTAAAGGAATGCAAGGCTCTCCCTTTCATAAGTAAAAGGAACCTTGAGCAGAGTTCGGAGCACTCATCTTGAGCAAAGTTCAACATTCACTTCCGCTGCACCTTGCACTATGTTGATTGGTGTTGGTGAATAGTCGACATGGAAGATGTTTTATTTGGCAGAAGCTGGTGAAGACGATTGCATTTCAATCATCAAGTATTTTGTGAGAATTTCTTTTTAGTATTGGTTATGTCATAGGTTGAGACCTACTTTTCTGCTTATAGATGATAGTTTATGTAGGTGCTTAACCATGCATTAGTATACTTTGACGACAGAAGTGATATGGAGACATCTAGATGGGTAGACTTCATTGGTTTGTTATCTTGTTGAGCTAAATCTTGGGACTTTCATGCTAATGTCAATTTTGTTTTAGGATGGTAATACTACACCACTCATTACCATATCAAAAAATAAGCCAAAGGTCATGTGCTTGAATGAGCTTGTGGTAATTGTCCCAAACACAAAGTGTGAAGAACAAAACTCTATCTATTAATGGTGTTTGAATGGTATCTATATGTTTACTTATAGTGTGGAAACAAAGAGACCTTCAAACAAAAAGGTTTGATATTGGTGATTTGATGTCATTAAAGGGCATCCCCCTTCAAAGGGCTTAGGAAATTCTTCTTTTTGCACCCTTAAAAGGATCTCACAAACAAGAAATCATCTCACAATGATGTCATGATTTCAAGGGTATGCTCATTGTCAGCACTTTGTACAGACTTCAAACCTCCATTTTTGTAATGTTTTTGAGATGGAATAGATTTTGAAGGGAGAAGGAAGAGAAAGTGGAAAAGCTAAAAGAGTTACCAAAGTTCCATCTTTAGAAAGTTGGATATGTTTATCTTTGATGTCAAGTGGTTCAAAGTTATTACCAGTGGCTCGAATGCAACTATGCGTAAAGACAAGAGTGGATTGATTCAAGTGAACTCTAGGTGGGGGTGGGGTGTGGACAGATGCGCGGGATATATTCGTACTTTCGCAGAATTCTGGAGAAGTTGTGTTCATACACGATACACTATGGACAGAAAATGATGAGAATGATCTGTGTAAAGCCTACGGGCTCTATGCCATTCAAGTTGCTCCATGTAGCAAGCAAGTGTGTGAAGGATTGGACATTGAGGTCAAAGAGGTGATTCATGACAAAGCGCAGGACTGACGGAAACTTTAAGTTTAGATTTTGAGGTGGATATCAACAGTGAGCAATTGTATGAACCTAGAGATGAGGTGTCAAATACTGAAGCTGATGCGGAGAGTGACGGAGAAGTAGAGTTTGATGACGAAGATGCAGAAGTACAGATTGAGATAGACATCTTTGGTGCATCAAATCTCATAGAGGATGAGAGATTAACTAATGATTTTTGCTAGGAACTCTTTTGTAAAAGTCTTTTTATTAGTCTACAATACACTTTAGATTCATTCATTTGTATAGCCGCTTCGTTGATTTGTTATTTGTATTGATTCAACATTTCTTCTATAAACTAACATCTTTTATGGGTGTTGTTTGTGTATGATTTAGCTATGGCCGATGACGATGAGCCATACTCTCTTAGTTTTAGTTTTCCCGTTACTCTGGCCGGCATGTCACCCGAGCAAATGGGCTCGTTTTTGTCTTAGTTCACACTAGAGCAAATCAAGATGGCACATCACCTTTGTGGAGTAGGTCCCTCTAGACCTACTACGGCCAACCCTACGCCCGAACTAGTGTGGTCCCTACACCAAGAGGCCTCACACCTCAATCTAGTGTGCCCCCTATGCCTAGGACTCCTCTGTCTCCTACACCGACGGGTGGTTCATCCTCCAGACAAGGTAGGCATCATTTTGGAGGTGGTGGTTGTTGTGGTAGCGGTTGTGTCGATGCGTCCACACCACCAAGAGAGCGTCCACCACTCTCTTCAATAGATAGTTCACCAATTGGCACACCACGTATACCTTAGGATCACACGAGCATGATCCTAGCAAGGTGTACAAGAGCAGGGATGAGGCTATTGTGGTAGATAGGGTCGGAAAGGCCATATAACAGGGGATTTGACAGCTCTGTACGGTTCAATTTGGTCACTCTGTGATGGAGGTTTGGGATAACCTCAATGTTGAAAGAAAGAATTACATCATCGAGGCCATTCACAGAGAGTATAGGCCGGCACACAGGTACGATCCAGTCTCGAACCCATGGATTTTGAGCATGGCGAAGTCCACAATGTCACACCATCGGTTAGAGTCGAGAGACATGCACAATGACGACAGTCCCAAGGCGGCATGGTTGGATGCAGAGAAGTGGGCGGGGATTGCACGAGAGACACAAGACAATCCGCAGAGACTTCAGAAGCAGAGAGATGCATCCAGAACATGTTTGGAGTCTGTTGGAGCGTCATATCTTGGGACTGGAGGCTACAATACGCTTCGACATGAGTTTCTAAGTATTATACATATGCTATAAATTATTGAAAATATGTATGTTATTTGAAGATTTATCTAATGATTAAACCATAATTTTGTAGGAAGTTACCGTGAAGCGTCCTCCGACACGCCGAGAGGAGAAGTATGGGTACAAGCATGGACTTATGGCCCTTTTGACCCAGCTCTGCAAGAGGAGGGAGAGAACATCGACTGGGAGGCATTACCACAAGGGTCTTCTCACTCAGTGATTGTTTGCATATGTACACTTTTGTAGTGCTTATGTTTATGGTATGGCACATATGTTATGGTTAAGATTTGGCAATCAAGTTAAGGTTATGGTTTTGCTATGATGGTATGGCAATCATGTGATGGTTATGGTTATGGTTATGGTTGTGCAATGATGGTATAACTGTTATGGTTATGGTATGACAAGCAAGTTATGGTAATGGTTATGGTATAGCAAACATGTTATGTTTATGGCTTTGGAGTTTTCGACTCGTGTTTTAATTATGGTTATAAAATCTTTATGCCATTATGCCCCAATCAAGCTTTTGATTTTGTGGTTATGTTTTTTCTTACAGTTTTGCGAATTGCCATACACTTGTTCTTTAGCGTTAGCTTGTAGGTGGAGTGTGGTTGCTTGTGCACTCTTCCTTTGGGCAGAGAGGGTTGTTTGCTTTTGCTACAGTACATGCAACATCAGTTCCCAGTCCTCTTTGCCAAAAAAAAAATTGCAGGTTTGATCGTCGGTACAATGAACAGTATAAGCCTCGATATAGACCTCAGTAGACGCATCGGAATATGCTATAGTATTAATGATGTTTATTTCATTGCGTATTCCGATGCTCATTTCATAATTTATTCTGACGCATAATATAACGATACTTATACCGACGTCACGATACCGGCGTCTCCTCCGATGCCTATTTCAATGCTTTTTACTTTTAAAAGTAACTTTATTTCATCGATATTTGTGCCGGTTTTTGCATGCCATGTTGTAGTGAATGAAAATCCTCTTGTTAATAAAAGTATTAGCACAAAAGGTCTAGGCTAGATAACGGATTGTAAATAGCAACGCTAATGTGTGGTTTGACTTTGTTGTACACTATGAAAGCAACTAGATCTTGCAAGGTTCTTTAAAAACTTACAAGGTACAATGATGGTTGTGAAGAAGAGGTGTTATATTCAACAATCATGATAGAGCTCAAAGCTTTGTTTGTTGGCATATTGAGTATTTGGTAACTTTTAAATACATTTATTTCTTAAACAATTAAGGTGATGATTGACTTGTTATAAAGCATTGAATGTGGATGGTGTTGATGATATGTATGGAAACATTTATAGACCTAAAGTCAATATAACATAAGGCTTAATTTGGACACTGCACAAGAAAAATGAAGCAAGAAGATCTTCTAAGATGTTATATTGTAGGTTTGTTGGCAATGAAACGCCTAAATGAAGGTTTTTTGTGGCTTCTTTTTGAAGTTATTTATTTACTACAGATAGTTGTGATGATTACAGTTTTTTAGGTCAAGTCATCTAGGTCTCTTCTTTTTTTGGGTCATTGGTATTATGTTTTTATTAATGACTTTCTCTCTCTCCAATATATTACGTCTTGGAAACCCACTTATATTTTACCCAATTGAAAAATTAAAGTGTATATTCTGGATTTCTAATAGAGAGAAAGAGCATCGTATTTGTGCATTTGGGAGCGAGGCTACGCCACATCATTATACACACAAGAGTTTTGAGTTGATCTTAGTTGTTTTTTCAAGTGATCAAGCTTTCAAGGCTGGAGTTTTTCCTTTTCAAGTGTGTCTTATTAAAGGTTTTACCATTCACTTGATTTTGCTCCAAACCCTCTCAATCAAAGCCTCGACACCTTCCTAGCTGTACTGCATACCCTTCATAACGTTGATGATATGTATGGATGATTGTGGCCCACAATTAAAGAGCTCAAGAAAATACATAGGGCACACTCTTGAGAATGTAGAAGCAAAATGAAACTAAAAGACCTATGGACAGTGGAGATGTTATGTAGGCTTGGTTCTTAGCAACAAAATGTTTAAAATGAAGGCCTTTTTATCACTCTAAGTTTTGAACTCAACTTTGGTAAACAAGGAATCTAAATTTTGCTTCATTAATCACCCAATATATGTTTTTTATGATGTTTTCAATTAAGGTCCCTCTTTCAAACATCATGTTAGGTGATATGTTGTTGTTTGAATGAAGTGTCGCCTAATATATACATTACTCAAATCTAAATTTTTAGATTTTCCATCATAGAATAATACCTTAAAAGGATGTATAGTGATCTCTAGCCCCGGCGTCAAAGAAGTTCATAGTGCGACTAGGAAATCGTCAGGTCTTTGACTGTGCACTGCGCACTTCTTGACACATTTTTGGTGAACCCGACGTGAAGTAGGCTAGGGTGAGCATTCGTAGCCAAATCAAGCAAGACGTAGATGATTTGAAGCTAAAAACACACTAAAAAAGAACAAAAATCTAGCCATGAAAGCTCCACTTTGAAAAATAACCAAGATTAACTCAAAACTCTTGTGTGTGTAAAGATTAGGTGTAGCCTCGCTCCCAATTGCACAGATGCAATGCTCATTCGACCTGTTAAAAACCCTAAATATACGCTTCGATTCTTCGCTGTGACCATTTCATGGAAGCTTCACTACTTCATTGGAGAAGCCCAAGCAGTTATTTGAGGAGGGCAGACCCTCATTGGAGGCCTCACAGCCTCAACCATGTAGTGGAAGCAGCACGGGACTACACAAGCACCCTGTAAAGAAATGGCTGTATCTCCTTGCTCATATGCCCAGATGAGCTCATTCTTGGCTCTATTACTTCCCACACAACTTAGGCAACAATGGAACCAGCGTTGATGTGCTATTTTGAGAAATTTTTAGGCTATTTTAGACCATTTTATGGTCATTTTTAGCCCAAAAATGCTCCTTTTTGTCCGTAAAAAACCCAAACGAGCTGGGAAAAATCCTTAAATTTGTGGGAAAATACTATTGGGCTCAAATTCATGTTGAACCTCATTTTTCCACTTGGTAAGAACTTTGGACACGTCTTTTATGCCCGCACATGAAACCTGCTATTTTTTGCCAACAACATCGCCCGCATTGACCTTTCTAGGCAAAACGAGCATGCCACTTCGAAACACTTGACATTTGTACATTCTGAAAGAAAATAAGGCATGCTTTAATGTGTTAAAACATGCAACGGTCCCACGTCCTCGGCCTCGCCTTCCCGAAAAAGTATGTATACGCCTGCAACTATGGCAACCGTTTTCCCATATATCACACTGTGTACATCATCATAGCATTTGGTGCTACATAAAAAAAGCATTGAGTGTGAGGTAGATATTTTAATTTCACATTATGAACCTGCCACGACACCACATCCACCCCCTCTAAACCTGCAGATCCTCCGACATGTGCCACACATATCTTTTGCAAGTTCACTCTTCATTTAAGTCAACATACATATCAATTTCATCATCACTTGCAACAAAATCAAACGCATCATCCTCTCATTCTTCATCCACATCCATAGTATTTTTATCAGAGCATTCATTCTGACTTTCCCGTGAATCAAAGGGGTCTATATCACCTCTCTTTTGATTAACTTGATTCTTTTCTCTATGATGGGAATCTCCATTTTTGTCCCATCTAATTCATGCAAGGTATAAGTTGTATTCCCAAAACTTTCTTATTGTTGAATGTTGGTTTTCAAGACTACTATCATACACCAACACCCAATCACCTTCTTCAATAGCTTTAGGTCTAAGCCTATGCCTCTTATCAAATCTGTCCTTATTCATTAACCTTGCATCTTTCAATCGTGCTACTACATTCTCAATATCTTGAGGCCTTCTTTCTAACTATTGTATGTGCAAAGCACGACGGTCTTCCCTACTCATTCCATCTTCCCAAGGTAACACATTCCATGTGGGAATTACATCCTCAATTGGCATTATAGGTTTCTGACCATTCATCAACTCAAAAGGCATATAACCAGTAACTAAGCTATGAGTTGTTCGATCAGCCCAAAAAGCATAAGGAAATAACCTCGGCCACTCTCCCATTTTACCTTTGCAGGCCTTAGCCAAAGCTTTAATGATAGGAGGATGCACACACTCTAATTTACCATTTCCCTCAGGATTATATGCAGTAGTGAGAGCAAGTTTAATGCCCAACCTAGAGAAAAACTCCCTTGCTTTGTCAGCATCCTTTCCAACAAAGGTCACTAAAAAATAATAAGTGAAAAATGTCAAAAATAGAAAAAAAAGATCTATGCACAGTAAAAATGCTCCTGATGGGTTTTGATGGAAATCTGATGATCATGATGTGTACAACCAGAGGATATGCACCTAATCTAAGTGTGTGGACATGCACGGTGTGCGAACAGACTCATAAAAGTGCCAGATCACTTCCTATTCTAGACTGACTTGACTGAGCTGAACCCTGGTCATGGTGTAGCTTGTCCACGGATACATAGGGTTGGATGTGTCACATGACATCCCCTCCTTTTCAAAGTGAGGTACTCATACCGAACTGTATGGCATCGAGGGAGATCGCCAACAACATCGAAAATCCTCGAAAGGACTCTTCACCGGTCCACTCTGATCCATGGGTCGTGCGATACTTGAACTTCATAAAGGTCTGCAATGCTTGCTTCTTTGGGCCGCACTAAAAGCGACACAAAGTTTTCTATGGCTAAGTCATACGTCTACCATCTTCAAGAATCTCCGAAGCAGAAAATTCTTAAAACCACTTCCAACACAAAAAAATGAACATAACCATTCCACGTAAAGTGACTAGAGAAATTTTCCAAAGATGGGTTCCTCCTGAGGGGGTCTTTCTGAGTGTGTTCTTTGGAACTAGGCTTGCGAGCCAAGATCGGTGCTTCATGATTGATCGTCTCTGCAATGAGGTTAGCTTCCTTAGAGAAAGTATCAACTAACACATTATCCTTATACTAAACAATCACTTCATCTTCATGAAAATCATCATGCTTGTGAGAAATCACATCTTGATCATGCCAATTATCATGATTTTCCTTATAATCCGAATCATCATGCTCATCCTTACCATGCAATTCATCATGCTTATCATCATGCAAATCCTGTGTGTCATGCTTTGGAGAAGAAGAGACAGAGAGAGTCCTTTCTTCCCGAATCTCTTGCATCTGTGCTTGCACTTGAGAAAAGAGTTGCAAAATCTCTTTCATGTGTTGGTCGTTCATTGCTTTTCTTGCTTTGTTCTCGCAATCAAATTTTGTTTCTCTTTCGTCGTCCGAGTTCTGCGCTCTTTTCTGCAGGCGCACCCCTTGGCGGCCTTTCGCTCACACCAAGGTTGCTTTTTCCCACCTCACGTCGACTGGCCCGCCGCTTAGTGCACGGTCCGCTCTTAATGAGTGAAAAGAGGCACAAGGGAGGCTGGACAAGCTCTTCTTTCTTGGGATTTCTGTCACTCTTCAAAAACATGATTAAGAATCGACATGCCCAAGCGAACTTGGGTTCGTGTGACCGCAACAAGCAAAAAAAAGTGGTTCTTGTGGTTCTTTCCTTGAGTTATACAGAACACTAACAAATCTCTGATACCAATGTAAGGTGCTGCGGAAGTGAATGTTGAAACTTTGCTCAAGATGAGTGCTCCGAATTGTGCTCAAGGATTCCTTTACTTACGGAATGGAGGGCCTTCCGTTCCTTTAGTGAGAGAGTGCAATGGACACAACCAAAGTGGTAAACACTGTGAATGAAGGTGCATGAGAGTGAGAGATAGAGAAAGAAGAATACGAGACCAGAATGTTGTCAAACCCTCTTGCGAAGGTTCCGCTCTCTATGGCGAGAGCGGTCTACTATTGAATGCTTGGACTTGTCGACGATGTCAACGACAGTGAGGACAACGACGAGATGGACTGAAATCTGAAATTGCTAAGGACTAAAATCTGCAAATCTTTATCTACTGAATTCTAACTCTATGTCGACGACGATGTTGATGGAAACGATGTACCGATGACACGTTGAAAATGCAGATGCTAAAATCTACATTTTTCGGACTAAATCTGCAAACTACATAGGATTTGACCGTGCGGCGAGGATCTACTTTGTAAGGTTAGATCTGTGAGGTTCGGCACTTCTTCTACAGGTATTGACTGCTAAAAACAGAAAATGCTGGTCTATGGACTGGTTCTGTCGCGATGGAACTACAAAACACCAGATGTCATGCTGCTCCAAAAACGTTAGGGCTGAATTCTGCTTCTGGAGGAAATCTGCTAACGCTAGGACTAATCTGTTGTCTTGAAGTGGTTCTAGTGTGTGTGCTAATGTCGAAGCTTCTCTGCAATGCAAAATGCCAAGCCTGATCTGATGCAAAAATGCTAGGCCTTCTGCAATGCTGAAAACGCTAGAGTTGTCGCAGGGGTTGGTCTGACTGAGAAGTTGCATGTTGAGCAAGGTGCTCCTGCTGCCTCTTCTGCCAAAAAGTGCTAGCACTAGGTTTCTTATATACAAACTTAGTAAATTTTGCCTACCTAGTTTCCAACAAAAGTCACTTAAAAATAATAAGTGAAAAATGTCAAAAATAGGAAAGTTAGGTCTATGCACTGTAAAAATGCTCCTGATGGGTTCTGATGGAAATCTGATGATCATGCTATGTGCAACCAGAGGATATGCACCTAATCTAAGTGTGTGGACATGCACGGTCTGCGAACAAACTCACAAAAGTGCCAGATCACTTCCTATTCTAGACTGACTTGACTGAACTGAACCCTGGTCATGTTGTAGCTTGTCCACGACACGTAGGGTTGGATGTGTCACCTGACACTCACACAACATGTTTGCACCCTCTGCACCAATGTTTTGACTCAGCCAAGCCAGTGTTTTTAGCCCTGCTATATCACAACAAATTTAGTCTACGATTAGCGCTTGAAAACATCCATAGATCAGCATGAACCAGCGTTTTCGTAGCAGCATGAACCAACATTTTTGCAGCAGCAATTTCAGCATGAGCCAGAGTTTTTCTTAGCAGTAAAGGTAGTGTTTTCTTCATCAGTAAACAAGCGATTAAACGAGTAGAAAATCCAGTGTTTGTAGACGGCAAGGACAACGTGTTTTCAATAGCAGATCAGCCCCATCATCTTCGGCAGTTGTAGAATCGCCAAGCATTCCCAAGCATTCAATTTTCAGCCCTAGTCTCGTCATCATCGGCATCACCGTTGGCGTGGACATAGCATCACGTAGATTTGCATCGCATCTTGTACCATTATCAATCAATAGTAGACCAACTCTCCCACTGAGAGTGGGGCCCTTGGAGGAGGGTCGTACAACTTTCCGGTGTCGTATTCTCTTCTTTCTCTATCTCATAGTCTTATGCACCTTCATCCACTTTATTTGTGATCATTTTCACTCTCTCACTAAAGGAATGCAAGGCTCTCCCTTTCATAAGTAAAAGGAACCTTGAGCAGAGTTCGGAGCACTCATCTTGAGCAAAGTTCAACATTCACTTCCGCTGCACCTTGCACTATGTTTATTGGTGTTGGTGAATAGTCGACATGGAAGATGTTTTATTTGGCAGAAGCTGGCCGTGAAGACGATTGCATTTCAATCATCAAGTATTTTGTGAGAATTTCTTTTTAGTATTGGTTATGGCATAGGTTGAGACCTACTTTTCTGCTTATAGATGATAGTTTATTAGGTGCTTAACCATGCATTAGTATACTTTGACGACAGAAGTGATATGGAGACATCTGGATGGGTAGACTTCATTGGTTTGTTATCTTGTTGAGCTAAATCTTGGGACTTTCATGCTAATGTCAATTTTGTTTTAGGATGGTAATACTACACCACTCATTACCATATCAAAAAATAAGCCAAAGGTCATGTGCTTGAATGAGCTTGTGGTAATTGTCCCAAACACAAAGTGTGAAGAACAAAACTCTATCTATTAATGGTGTTTGAATGGTATCTATATGTTTGCTTATAGTGTGGAAACAAAGAGACCTTCAAACAAAAAGGTTTGACATTGGTGATTTGATGTCATTAAAGGGCGTCCCCCCTTGAAAGGGCTCAAGAAATTCTTCTTTTTGCACCCTTTAAAGGATCTCACAAACAAGAAATCATCTCACAATGATGTCATGATTTCAAGGGTATGCTCATTGTCAGCACTTTGTACAGACTTCAAACCTCCATTTTTGTAATGTTTTTGAGATGGAATAGATTTTGAAGGGAGAAGGAAGAGAAAGTGGAAAAGCTAAAAGAGTTACCAAAGTTCCTGCTAGATGCAAAGAGAATAACTCTACCATGGTAGAAGCCCTTTTCTTGGTATACTAATCCAATCAACCATGTTTTAATGTTGTGAATTGTTTCTATTTTATTGTAGGTTTGCAAGTCAAAAAAGAGGAATTTGATTTCTTCTCATAGCATTATGTATTGCTACTAACATCTTTAGTCTTACAAATGAGCGTGTTGCGTTGTAAATTTAATAGATTTTTTATCAAGGTCCTTACACAAGTGTAATATACTTTTTGGAGAATGGGGCACTTAAGATGACAACAAATGAAGCAATAGCTCTTAAACTGATGGTCGAGCACAACATAGATTTCATGTATAGGCAACTAGTTGACTTTTGAAAAGAGTTGCAATGGACTACTCCAAAGGAATCGTTTGATTTCAAGAAAAAATGCCAGACTGATCACAGGCATTGGATGTTTTAGTATGTTGGGCTATGGGCAAAACAAGATTAAGCTCAAAGACACTAATGATAAGGATATGGGTCAGGATGAAGTTGAGCTTGTTTAAAGTCAAGTTCACTATGGAACTTTGGTGATAAACATTGTCGCTAATTTTGACATCTTGTTTGGGCAGTTTGACCTGTATTGCGTAGGCACATATCTGACTTATAAAGCTACAAGATTTTGTGGGACAAGTTAATTATTGCTCTTGTTATAGTCTTGAATGCTTGTATGATAGTTGATTGATCACTATTAGCAGTTTTCATACTAAACAACTAGCCATAAAAGATGTTTGAATTGAGGTTATCCCATAATTTGGATAGTTTTATGCGTACAAGATAGAGATTCCTTTCCATATGTGATAAATTTATAGCTATGAAAACATATTAGAGGTGTGAATGTTTCTAACGTCTAAATTTTTTAGGTGTGAATAATATCACCACAAAAAATATATATATGAGAATAAGGATTCTTTTGTAATTAAGAAGTGAAAAAAATTTACCCTGTTCAATTTTTTGCACTGACGGTGACCATTAATGTCTCTCTTTTGCATAAAACATAAGGGCAAGGCTCTAGCTAGAAAAAATATATTTCCATTGGTTTTCTACCTATCCAACGTACTGATTAGCTCGTTAAAAAGTTAAACTTAAGAATGAAAAATTTTCATTGTCAAAAGTGGAATTAATTTACACTCAAGATTGATATGTCTCTCACTTAGGAGAGGAAATATTTATCATTATAAGAAGTGAGTAAAACATATTTGCACTAGCAATATAGATGTAGAATGAAAATATTCCTATGGTGCTAATTTTTACCTACTTTGTGGCCGTACAATAGAATCTTTAAGAGCTTCAATTAAAAAAAATTCACACCATGAACTTGCAAGGTCTTGAGTGAAAATTATTTTCATATTGTGAATTTCGTTTTTGGTTCCATAGGACCAACAATTATTACGCGTCAATAATTTTTTCTCTTTTGAATTGAAGAAAGACAATAATAATTATGAGCTTGATTATTTTTCACGTCACTACTTTATTTTGCAAGAGATTTATTCTCACTTTGAGAATGAGAAAATTTGACGTGTGGATAAGAAAAATAACCATTGAAAAAAATTAAAGCAATGAGAAAAATAATTCACAATTCTTGTGTTTTTTACACATTATGGTGAAAAAAAGGGTAGAAAAATGACCTTTTTCTCAAAGTGAGAAAATGTCTAAAAGTTGTGTGCACCTCTTGCTAGCAAGGCATCCCTACCAACATGGCCTTGCCAACTCTTGCTCTCTCTCTCTCTCTCTCTCTCTCTCTCTCTCTCTCTCTCCCCCCCCAATATTCAAATATTCTGATAGTTTGCAATGAGGAAGACCAAAACCGATGTCTGGATCATTTGGAAGTGCGCATGCAGCTAGTAATTGCTCGCTAGTGGGTAATATACAGAGGCAGAGATGGTTCACAAGGTAGAGGCGAATGAAAAATCTCTCTCTCTCTCTCTCTCTCTCTCTCTCTCTCTCTCTCTCTCTCTCTCTCTCTCTGTGTGTGTGTGTGTGTGTGTGCTGAAGTTGCCCGCAAGGGAGAAGGGGTAGAGGGGTTGAGGAGGGGCTGCTTGGGAGAAGGCGCACAAGCCACACGCCTAAGTAAGTGTGAGGCTGTAGGAAAGGCATGATGTATACGCAAGGTTGCAAACACTAGAGAGCAAAGGGCATGCTGGGTGGGGGGAAGGGAATCGATCTGAGGATGGTATCTCAAAACTATTGGGTTTTTTAAAAGAGGAGCGAGTATATCAAAACCTTTAAAAATGTTCCATAAACCCTTGAAAACAAGCCATGATGCATCATATAAGTCCACAATGGATATCTGATGTGTTAAAAATTGAAGGGAACCCTTGCTGCAGCAATATGTAGATAATCTGCCCCTCTATTGACGAGCAAATGGATGAGGTGAAGAGTGCTGAAGAGCGTCGAAGGACATATATATTTAGAAGGAAGAATATTACAACCTGATGTGCACGGTTTTAACTTTCATTCGTACTGTATGCTTGTGTTTGCGTTGACACACTGGAAATGCTTGTGAATGAGCCGCAGTCCTGCAAGTCCAGCTCATTGCAGGCTTGATCTGGGAGTACACAGCCAAATATATCGTCGATGCTCTTCAAGCCCTCGCAGTTACTGATTTTAAGTCGACCTAAGCAATGAGGAAGACCAAAACCGATGTCTGGATCATTTGGAAGTGCTCCTGGCGCACAGCTGGTGGGTAATTAGCGGTGCAGTGACGCAGCTCCAATGAATCTAAGCACGTAAGGGCATGAAGTCAGGCCTGCAGTACACTCGACGTGGATTACAGCGATCAAATTACGCTTATAGCCAGTGCAATGTGCAGCATCCTAACCTAGTCATTAACCAGCTGGTGCATGTATGAATGCACGACTCTGGATCAATACCCAGGCCATCAACATTAGAGAAATCTCAAAGATAAAACTAGCGAAAGGGACCGGACTATTACCGGAAATGGACTTTCCTCAATCCTGATCGTCGAAAGCTGGTGCCCAGTTGAAAATGAATGTAAACCACGGATACTTTGCAAGGAGTATAAGCGACGCAGAGTTAAAACTTTGAGGCTTGGCACGGAGGCGCTAGCTGACGTTTGCGGAGTGCTCGTTTTAAAGGATAGCGTTTTCAGAGACCAGAAGTTCTCCAAAGTGAGATATTCCAGACTTGGTAAACTGGAGAAAGTCAGCTGCGTTGATCTGACATTTCGGGTGCTCACGGGACTTGCATCAATGTGGAGATTCTGTAGATGAATAAAAGGCTTTAGATCAATGTCGTCAGTACTAGCTACAGCTATGTCGGGCCCACTTGTTGATGGCTGGAGCACGCCAATCTCGTTGATGGCTGCTGCTGATTCCTGCCCTGAGGCAGCTGCTTTCCCACTTGTTGATGGCAGGTGAAGCTCGTGATCAGGAGTTGCCAAATCCTGGCTTGCGGCAGCTACTAATTTCAGCCAGTGGTCGGGCCCACTTGTTGATGGCGGGAGCACGCCAATCTCGTCGTCTGTAGTAGCTGCTGCTGATTCCTGCCCTGAGGCAGCTGCTTTCCCACTTGTTGATGGCAGGTGAAGCTCGTGATCAAGAGTTGCCAAATCCTGGCCTGCGGCAGCTACTAATTTCAGCCCACTTGTTATGACCGGTGGGGACAGTGGTCCAGCTTGGTTAGTGTCTTGAATTAATGTTGACGGTTGCATGCTGAATCCAAGATCACTATCAGCAATATTACTGATTTTGCTGGTGAAGGTCGACCAGCCTTCACCAGCCACTGACCAATACCTCGTTAACGTTGCTGATGCTTGGCAGATGATGCAGATTCATGCAGCCAGAGAGGTCAAGCCGCTGCAAGGCTGTGAGGAACCAAATGTTCCCCCCCACTCCCCACAGCTCAACGCAGTCACTCAGATCAAGCGACTGCAAAACCCTGCCAAACGGCGGCGTGAGGCTGGGGAAGAAACTCAGGTCCGAGCAACGACTTAAATACAGCACCGAATGCAGGCCCCAACTTTGCCAACTTATAGCAACCGGGAGCGTGAGATGCTGCAGCTTGGGAAAATGATCGCCTGCTTTCACAAGGCTAATAACCCCCTTATGCCCTACGATGGTGTCCCCATCAAGATTGAAACCACATGAAATCACTGACAACCATTCCAGCTTCTGCAGAACGTCGCAGCAGCCAGATGCAGCTCTCAATGGCCCGATCCGTGTAAAACAAACAATCTGCTCCAGTTCTAGCCACAACAGGTTCGGAACTCCTTCCCAACCTCTAATTTCTACGACTTTATCTATTCTACGGAGTCTCAAAGCGAAAAGATTCTTAAAAGTTTCCCCTATATTAAGGCGTAGGAAACTCGGCCACAATGCAAGGCTGCTCTCTTCCTGTGGATGGTCGTCTCTATGAATAAAGTGCAAGTTCCGTTTTTCCACTTGTGGACATGATGAGCTCATGCGTCTGCTCAAGACTTCTGGAAGGTAGTATGAAAATCTATGACCAGCTCGTAATTGCGGAAACATAGCTTGCAGGGTGCTTGCTTTCATGGAATGCCCCTTGATGTACTTGTTGGCCATCACCTTTTTGGTCGAGATTACTGACAAGTCCTCACCAGCTGAAGACATCCAGCCATTAGCTAGCCCACAAACGCCATGGAATAATGCTGCACGTGAAATCCTGGACTTGGCTAGTTGCTTGTGCAGGTCATGAACCAATAGATGCCCATCCCGACTCTCTATAAGGCCATGAAACTCCAGCACGTTAAGTACCTGCACTTTTCAAACGGCAATTAATCTTTGTCATAAACATAGTAACTAAATGTTCTCGGCAGAATTTTTTATTGCAAAAAAATAGTGTGTGTGAGATTTGTGATGGGAGGGAGTATTACTTGGCATCTCATTGCGTTTTCTGAGAAATTATCGTAGTGAAGCGTACGCAACAGCATGATCAGATTTTCAATATCGCTGTAGCTGATTGTAAGCAATTCACACGTAACCATATCAACGAAGATGTCTTGAACATATGCGGGGCATTCATCCAAGCTTTTCCCAAGAACTTGCAGCACAACTTGCTCACTGTCATCTTCATCATTGGCAGCTGCATAATATTGAGATTGCGACTCTGAAATGAGGTCTCTCCAACTTAGATCGTCGAAGGAGGCTCTACCTTTTTTCCGAAGATCAGTTCCCTTAAGCTTTAGATAAAGAGGGTGGCATTGCTCTCCAAAGAATAGGCGGGCGAGGCTTCAGGGATGAAATGGGAAAAACAAGTATAGGATTTGAGTGCCTCCATAGCTTTGGCAACTGTGAGGCTGGGGACATTGAGCACTGTGACATTTGGGCATGTTACGTGCTGCATCTGCGTAAGCAAACAAGTCAACAGCTGCTTGCTCCTACTCGCTTCCCCGCATGGAATTCATCAGCCTTAATATCCTTTCGGCGTATTCAAAGTATGGATTCCAAATGTTGTCTAGTGCAAGGAAGACCTCGTTCCTCTCTAGTCCTCTCTCCAAAAAACTCAATGCCTGCTCAATCATCATATGCAGTATGTCAGAACGGCATTGTCGACAGAAGAAGTATCATTACATTATTACACGACGATTAGCAAATTTGATTAACAAGTAATTAAAGGGAGGTACATGCAATAGGAGACAACCCTCCATAAGTGCAAGTAGGCCAGATTATAATGGATCCAAATGCTATTTTGAACTAGTGAAAGGGTCACGATGGCTTTTTAATAAAATCATCGGGTTGAGTTTAACTAGAATTATGTAAGGTGAAGTAGTGTTCGAGAATGTCTCTTTTATTAAGCTATCGAGCGTCCTCCTCGCAAAGAAGCAAAAAGAAAATACTAGCAAAGTTTTTGAAATTTGTAGGATTTTTGAACTAAGTTTTGACATCATTGGACCGGTTTCTCTTCTGTTTATCATGGTTTGCTCATTAATATATATACATATATATAAAGAACTCATTAGTATATATATATATATATGTGTGTGTGTGTGTGTGTGTGTGTGTGTGTGTGTCTACATAGATATATAGATAAATAAATCTATATATATAATAAAAAGAACTCATTAACGTATATTATATATTTACTTATTTATATATTGTGTGTGCGTATGTGTGTGTGTGTGTATGTATATGTATAGGACTTACTAGAATTATGTGGGTGAAGCTTCACTTTATCATTCTAAAAGAATAGAATGCAAGAGAAGTCAAGCCATGTGAGGAAGTGAAATGAAAGGTGAAATAAAAATATCCATTTCATATTTTAATACCAAAATAACATTTAAGGTAAGTCTCAATCATCACTGAAAACATTGAAAGTATGCCTAACCCAACACATCTCTAAGGCTTCTTTTAGAAAACCAATAAACGAAACCAATCACAAGAACCAATAGTAAACTCCACCAATTACATCGCGTACCATAGGGGGATAATCATAAAAGAAAGATCGATTGGATTGATTTGACTTCGATGATCTCACACACAGGCACCATTTGGGTGGGGGTAAGGACCTGGTCGCATGTGTTGTCCGTCTTGCTCCTCATCTAGTTACCAGCAGGTAAACTAGAGAGAGAAAATGCAATTACGGCACTTCGTAAGCCGTGTTTTGACCTGGTAACTACAAGATATGAAATAATGGCCTCAAAAGAAGTGGGGTTCTCAATAAACCAGAGCAGCCGCTCCGTTCGTTGAACTCCCTCCTTTTGAACTTCTTTTGCGACCTGTTTGAGAAACTGGGCATTCATCACCGGTTCTCTTCGTTCTCTCATCCTCAACGAAATGGTCTGATAGAGAGTGAAAATAGGTAGATCATAATAAGACGTCGACAAAGTATGTTTACAAGCAGGAAGCAGAGTGGAAAGCAAATCTTGAGAAGTGTTTACGGGCGTACAGGACCTTACACAAAGAAGCTGGTATATGGTAAGGAAGCAGTGTTGCATTAGGAGAAAGTTGGACTCACTTTTGGGCTCTGTAAGAAGTGCCACGTTGGCTTAAAGAGAGAAAATGAAAATGTTAAATTGTGCATTTTATGTGATACTTTCCTACGTAACAAAAAGCCAAAATGACATTCTTTGGTAGGTAGCCGCCGTCATTATCATTCTTATCCTTCGTTCTCTTGTCATAAATCCAACTAACCGTATGACTAATGAAACATAAGCCATACGAACTCTATCAACCCTAAACTTGAGAATATGGCCTTCCCTTCCAAAACCTGAGATATTTCATGAGTTTCGAGTCTTCGTCTTTTTCTCTATCAACTCTAGGAATGGAGAATGCTTCTTTTCCTGATGAAAACACTAATTTTGAACTTGCAACCCTCAGCCCCTTCATCTTTAACACTAAGCCAAGGAAAGAACACACATCATCTTCATGTTGATGTATTGCAAGAGTATGCACTGCTGTAGAAATGTAGGAGGGAGTCTTTCTTATCTCAACTGGAGAAAGAACTTTAGAAGGACAAACAAGGAACATCATTTGGTTTGTGGACCGATGGGTCTATTTATCCAAAGGATACTGCGACAAATGTGCCACCTACCTTTGCTAATATCACTAACCTCTTACATTTCACTGGTGATGGCAAGGATGGGCTATTGGGATACACCGAACATTTGAAAATGAGAGGATTGAATGCAAAAAGGCAAAGAAACTTCTCGGCGATGGAGAACATGCAGCTGAAGAAACTTAATGAAGCATGCTCTCAAAAGATTTCATCAAATAGAGAGACAATCCAAGGCCTTGAGAAGAAGATCACAAGTTTGCGAGATAAAGACACCGTGCTTGGTAGTCGAAAAAGAAAACGAGATCTGTGCAACATTGAGAACATGAAGGTTGGTAGTGGTGGCCTGAAAAAACAAATACGAGCTTTAAGGTAACTCGAAGTTTGTTTCTTCAATGTGCTTCATTAAGAAATGGATACACTTTCCTATACATGATCATAACGCATGGTGCTTTTTTGGTAGGTCTTTACTGCATTCAAACTCAAACGGTGCAGGCTTCAATGCCGGAGTGCATTACAGCCGTCTAGTTCCAAAAGAAGTAGTTGAAGAGATGATAACTCAAAAAAAGTTTTGTAAGTTGAAAGGGAGGCTTCTTACCTCCTTCATGAACGATAATCAGCTGGAACCAATGAAAGTGCAAGAAATACTTGATGAGAGTGGCATCTCGTAGATGGGATACAGGGCACTCTTCAAAACATTAGCTAAAAAGTCTCAAAACAAACTACATAGAGGATCATTGCTGCCAAAGCCATCACATGTAAAGGCTGCTCGCTGGCACATAAACGATGAGGTGTTTGAGAAACTTAGGTCACATTCCATATTGAAGCAGCGTTCTTAGACAAGGGCGGAAGAGAGGTACAGATTACCGAGCACAACAACCTCTTCATTGATCTTGAAGCATTGCAAAGGTATGGAGTTCACTTCTTTGACATCAGTGTGAGGTCCTGAAGAACAAGAAGCTGGAGAGAGTCACCATTACCCTCATGAACAGAGCTTTGGATCCATCAATAACGAAAGATGATCAATGATACTTCAGCGTTGTCGTGCTGTGACACGTACATAGTGGGAACGCATGCTACAAGATCTATCTTGTATTTTTTTTAGATACATAATTATATTTCCTATAGTGTACATATGCATATTTAAGTATAATAATAAGCCTTCTATCTCATCCTATTATTTTTCTCAAGGGTAACATATCCTTACTTTACCATCAAAAAATACTATGGGAAAAGCATCAATAGCTCCGCCTCTTTAACTTGGGGCAAAAAGCATTGATTCTTTATTTCTACTATTTCTTTATCATCTCACACCCTAGCTAGATCCTATATCTAGGGTAAACTCCAATATATATATATTCTATGTATTTTTTATACTTTTCTTATATTTATTTTTAAATAGCTACTAGGACAGAATCAAATCCTAGTGGGACACTAGGTGGCATGATTTCAAAGATACACTTATTTTAATGCATTATTGCAAGCATAATTACAAAACTTTGTCAAGGAGCAATGTCATGCTTTCATATGGCATGAGGTGTCCTTTGGAATTAAATGAAAGTCTAGGTTAAGGAGACCACATGAAGACTTTTGCTGCCATAAATGGACCCTATTTTGATGATTTTTTTACACAAGGTTCCAATCCAAATTGGGAAACGATTTTAAAATGAAAATCGTAGCTAATGAGCTGAAGTTTTTTCCCATATTTTTACGTTTTTATTTGGAGCCACGGTTGAGGAGATATGATCAAAATACTGGACCCCAGTCTGCCCACATCATGGAGGGGTAGCTCATTTCCAACTTTTCCAATTCCTGTTCACACTGGCTCCTCTCTTCTTGTGTAAACCCTTGGGGTTCCCTTCACCTATAAAAGGGGACCTCTTCTTCCTTGGAAGGAACTCAAGCATTCAAGCCATTGATGAGAGGAATTCTCGAGGGAGTGAGTAGTAATGCCTAATTGTACTTAGCCATTAACATAAGCCCAAGCCTACACTTTCTCCTAGAGGGAGACTAGCCATTCTTGAAACAAGCTAACCTTGGAAGATAAACTCTAATCAAAGAAGGTCTTGCACTTGGTGTATCAATCAAAGTGGAATTATCCACTCTTCTTCTCTCTCCCATCAATAATGGTGCCGAAGCGTTTCAAGTAAGATGTGTTCTACATTGATGTTTTCTTGATTTCTTGTTGTTTTCATTTTCATCTCTAATCCAACATATATATATGTATCTAATCTCATCTCCTTAACCAAACCTATCTCTCTCATTCTTAGTAATTCATCCTCTCTAGGTTCTCTTTGGTACAGGTACATCTCTCCCCGCAGTATCTTTATTGCCTACGGGCAAGAATAGGGCTTGGGAGGGAAAATTCTCATCTCTTCACTTCTCTCATTTCTACATTTCTCACATACTATCCTAGATGAATAACCCACATGATGATTATTTTTATCTCTTTCACTCTGTACAATCTATTAGAATTAATGTATGGATTAGTCGTAAAATACACTTTCAACAACGTATAGTGTATCTCTTTGGCCCTGAAAGGCTCAATGAAATACTTCTTTCACTAGATCCCATCATACTACCTCTCATAGACTATAATTTTTTTTTTGATGTAAGCATAGTTATCTTGCTATGAACCAAGAGGGTTTGTACACACAATTAATCCCAATCACTAGACAAAATATATATATTATGGTAAGCACAAAACTACAATTCCAAAGAACAATTCGTAGCCTATTTGGTCAGTGAAGATTGAATGCCATTAACTCATCCATTAACCCTTTCATATTACCCATGATACGATATGACCATAGCCTTGATGTTTTCATCTTCGTATTGTTTTGACATTCTCTTTTGAGTTCTTTCTTTGTGTGTGTGAATGCAAGAGAGAAAGAGTGAGTCTTCTTTGATTGCACTTCTTTCCAAACCCTAGTCTTCATGGCATCTATGGTTTAAATCCTTCGTATAGTTTTTTTTGAGTTCTCTCACAAACTCTCACAGCCATAAGCCAGGTGCTTTCCTGGCAAGACCGCAAATTTCTCAACATATTTTTGGTGAACCCGACGCGAATCTGCTAGGGTGAGAGTTTGTGGGTAACCATGGGTGATCATGTTGAGCAACAGGGTATGCATTTTGACCCAGCAACAATGCAAATGGTTCAAGCATTTGCAATGTTCATGCAACAACAACATGCTACTAAAAGAAGGGAGATTTCAGCAACGAAGGCTATACAAGCGATCGTCAACAGAATGGATCAGTTCAATGGCAAAGATGTAACCAAGTACTTACGCGAGTATGTGAAGGAGATGGAGCTGCATCACGTGTCAGAAGGTGAGATGATTCAAAGCTTTGAGCTAGTTGTTGCTCCAGAAATTAGGGAGCATGTTAGGGCAATTAAAGATGGGCATGGGAGAAATTGGGAAGAACTCAAAGTAGCTTTAAAGGAGGAATATTTCATGGAGGACTCGGAGAGAGTGACCAAAAGGACATTCTTAGAATGGGTAGTCAAGGACTATCAATAACAGAGCTACTTAGGGAATTTGAGCGGCGCTATGCACAACTCACTAGGACAGAAAGGGCCACACTAGATGCAGAGAAGACAGATCTTTTCTTACAAGCTGCAGGTAAAGAGTTTCAAGAAAATTTGGAGCTTCTTCTTGAAGATAAAGATGCTGAGCAAGGACTAAAGACCGACTGGAATGAGGTTGAAGGTGCTGTATCACTGCTTGCCAAACGACAAAGAAGAAGGGACAAGATGGTAGTAAACACTACAAGTCCTTCCACCTCAACTTCTGACAAAATGGTAAAGGCTACTTTTATCGCTCCTAAGTTTGATGAGTCCATGCTAGATGAGCTTGTGAAGGGAATGCGTGACTTGAAGGTGAAGTTTGCAAAGCTTGAAGAAAAAGGCCAACCATCAGGGCCACTTCCTAGGCAAAGACAACAGCCCAAAGAAGGGTTTTTAATAGATGTATTTAGGGTGATAGTACAGACCATGTAAGAAGGGATTGTGATGATTTTAGTGATGCTTTGTCAAAAGATGTTGTCTTTTTTAAGGATGGTAAAATCCACTTAAGAGAGACAGGTCTACCCTTGAGAACTAACTTTGGGAAGGGGGGAATGCAAACCTTAGTTGAAGATATGGCAACCAAGCATGCCACCTCTTCAGTTGAGGCAGCTACTTATGGAGTAAAAATTGAACATTTTTGTGATGAAGAGGTGAGTGACCATCATGGTCAAATTTGGCCAAATGTCATGCAATTAGCTAAAAAGGGAAAGCTTACAAAAGAGATTCTACATGAAGCAGGTGATTGCATACGTCTAGAAACAGGATGGAATGATCCAGTGGACTCATTGTCAGTGCATTCCTACATTACAAAATGCCAACAAAATGAGGCAATTGTAGAAGAGAAGCGCAGACGTGAGAATGCTGATGAAGGACCATCACAAAGAGCTTCTAGAACTGGCGGAAGAAGTGACTCAATTCCTTCTCAAACACCCTCAACAAAAGGAGCATCTCCACCTGAAGTACTCATGGAGGAGTCTACAACAGGAAAGAAGAAAGAGCCAACAAAAGGTAAGACAAAAGGCCCAACTTATAAACTACAATCTAATATTGAGGTTGCTACAGATTTAAAGAAAGTCTTGGAGGAAAGGATCTTGAATAGCAAGATTGAGTTCACTCTGGGAGAAGTTCTTGGCATTGCAAAGCGTGAATTCCACGAGGAGATCATTTACATCATCAAGAGGAAGAGGCAAACCCTTGATGAAGTTTCTCGTCCACAGGTTGAAGGGGAAACCTCGAAGACACAAGGGATGCAACTGCAAAATAAGGAGAATGATGGAGATATGGTAGGATGCTACCAATCTATTGGGAGAGTGAAGCAAGTGCATTTCTCAAATGATGATGAAGAAGTTGAAGATATTCCTAGGATTTACTATTCACGAAGTCATTGGGCAAGGGCTACTACAGAAACTTTGGTCAAGGTAGGTGATCTTGACCATGGTTCAGAAAATAAACATAATGTCAAAGAGTCTCTACAACAAGTGCAAATGGCCGATGGATACAGATCATGGCTGGACGGTAAAAGTGGCAAACAATTCATCCGGTGAATTGTATGCAGCATGTCTAGGTGTGAAGGTAACAATAGGTGATGTAAAGATTGACCAAAACTTCTTTGTACAGGATACATCTTCATATTATCTCATCCTTGGACAACCCTACATTGTGGGAGTTCGAATGGAAACAAAGGTAATGGACGATGGTTCAGCATATGCTAGAATACATAGCAAAGATGATAAACGAGCTGTCCAATTTCTCACAGTCTATGTAAACCATGAAAGAAATCGTGACAACCTCAGAGAACATCCTCTACCAAAGGTAAGCAAAGAGTTTCATGATCATAGAGAAATGATGGGTTTTGGCCAAGTACCATTGTAAAGCGGGATTGCAGTGGTACAGAAAGAAAAAGGGTCTCGCTTGATCCAAAAATAGGTGAAACTTTCTCGATGAGCTCCTTGGTAACAAGGAATGGATCAGTATGTTTTACAAAACTTGAAGATTTGAAGAGATATGAGAGGCAATATGTGCATAATGTACAAATAGGCATGAAAAAGAGTGGGTTTCTAAAGCCTAATGAAAATGTTTTGGGTTTGTGTGAACAAGTTTCTTTTGTAGATACTATGGGTGAGCTTGATGCTATAATGAGGTCTAGTTTGCATCTTGAAAATAAAGTTGTGGAAGTTTGCTCTATGAAAATGTATCAAGTAATAGAAGCCTTTAAAGAAAGCCAAGCAGTTGGCCCAGAAGTCCATGTTGAAACTAAATACAAGAGGAGCAAAGAAGGTGAAACCAGTAGCTTCACCCTTACCACCCAACAACAAGGAAAAGATTGAACAGGCTTCTTTACAACCAAGTTTGCGGAATCCTAAAAAGATCGGGCATACCTTCACAAAGGAGTCCTTTCAAGAGTTGCAGATTGGTTGCGAAGAGTTTCTAACACAGGAGGAGACAAAGTGCTTCAAAGAAATGCTTTCAAAGCATGATAAGGCTTTTGCATTTGAGCCACATGAGATAGGATGTGTTGATCCTTATATTGTAGCTCCTATGGTAATTATCACAATACCTCATGTGCCTTGGAATCTGCGGCCTATTCCGGTTCCAAAGGCTCATTTGCCAAAGTTAGTAGAGCTACTGAATGAGAAAATCAAAATGGGAATCTTGGAGCCTTCTTGTGCTCCATACTCAAACAGGTGGTTCACAGTTCCAAAGAAGAATGGTTCTCTACGCTTCATCCCAGATATGCAACCAGTGAACAAGGTGACAATTAGAAATGTAGGTATAGGTCCAATTGTGGATGAATTTGTAGAGGCATTTGCAGGGAGGGCAATCTACTCAGTGGGGGATCTCTACTTAGGGTATGATCAATTTCAGCTTGCAATCGAAAGCAGTGACTTGACAACCATGAGGACAGCTTTGGGTTTGGTAAGGATGTGTACCTTGCCACAGGGAGCAACCAACTCGGTTGCACATATGATGAATGGGATGAATAAGGTCTTACATGACTTTATTCCTCAAATCACAATGCCTTTCATTGATGATTTGCCTATCAAAGGATGTGAAGAAAGTGACAAAGATGAAGCTTTGGATCTCAAGGGATGTCGCAAGTTTGTGGTAAATCACATAAATGATTGTGATAAAATTTTGTCTAGGTTGGAAGAAGTGAATCTTACATTGTCAGGGAAAAAGTCTATGTTTGGTGTCAAAGAAGTGCTCATTGTGGGGCACATGTGCGGGCCATATGGTAGGAAACCTTGTCCATCAAAGGTAGATGTCATCCAAAGAATGAAAGAAACATGCACTACCATCACTGAGGTTAGAAGGTTTCTAGGAGTATGTGTCTTTTATGTTATTTGGATTCCACATTATGCACATGTAGCTGATCCTCTTTATCAGCTGCTTAGAAAGAATCAAAAGTTTAAATGGACAGAAGCACATGTAAAATTCATGAAAAAGCTAAAGGAGTTACTCCAGTCAGCAACGACTTTGAGAAAGGTAGACTATGAGTGTCAAAGGCCAGTGATTG
Organism: Adiantum capillus-veneris; assembly: GCF_014529385.1. Lineage (NCBI taxonomy): Eukaryota > Viridiplantae > Streptophyta > Polypodiopsida > Polypodiales > Pteridaceae > Adiantum > Adiantum capillus-veneris. The sequence goes on along the minus strand of NC_140957.1, from coordinate 44,835,377 downwards.
TGACAGTAGATACCAGTCCTACAGGGATTGGATGGGCAATAGGGCAAGATGACAAAGAAGGACACAGATATGTGGTAAGATTTGGAGCAAAGGTACTAAGTGCTCGCCAAAGAAACTATCCACAGATAAAGAGAGAGTTATGGGGTATGGTTACAGCCTTGAAAAGTGGGAAAGAGTACCTAATTGGTGCATGTGTGGTTGTAGAAACAGACTGTCTACCACTTCTTGGGATAATTACAAGCTGCTCAACACCAAACATTGCTATGTTGCGGTGGATTGCCTACATTAAGTCCTTAAATCCCGAGTTTAAGCACATCACAGGTAAAGACAATACAGTGGCAGATATGCTATCAAGGGCAAGGTATGAAGATGAGTCACAAATGATTGATGAGGGAGATGATGTAGGCACAAAATTCTATTCTATCTCTCATGTCAAAGGTAACAATGTCTGCATGACTAATTCACTTGAATTGTTCTTGAAAGATCTTTATGAAGGTGATTGGCTTTCTATTGGAAGGTACTTGAGTACTCTAACAAAACAGGATGATTGGTCTGAACAAGAATTCAAGAGGATACGCAGGAAAGCATATGGGTACTTTTTAAGGGATGGTTACTTGTGGAAGCATCCTAAACAAAAGGGTGCTACACCACAACAGGTTATATGTAAAAAAGAGACTCAAGTAAAGCTCATGCAAGAGTTTCATGAGAGTCTATGGGCTGGACACAGGGGTGTGTGGGAAACCTTCTCCAAGTTGAAAGAAAAATACTGGTGAAAGGGTATGTATAAAGATGTATCTCAGTTTGTAGAGTCATGTGTAACTTGTCAAATGTATTCAAATGTTCGACATCGTGATGGATTGCACCCTACATATCCACTAGCCATGCACTATAAATGGGTTGTGGATCTAGTCACGATGCCTTTAGGACTCTGGCAGATGAGATACTTGGTTCTTGCACGAGAGGACCTAACTAACCAGGTTGAAGGAAGAGCATTAAGAGCTAAGACCACAGAAGCTGTGTGCAAATTCCTTCTTGATGAGGTGATTTTCCGTTATGGTTGTGTGGGAAAAATCACTGTAGATAAAGGTGAACTAGATGCCGGAGAAGCAAGGGAGTTCTTTTCTAGATTAGGGATCAAGCTTTCTCTTACTACAGCTTACAACCCTGAAGGCAATGGAAAGAGTGAAAGAGGGCATCCTCCTATCATCAAAGCTTTGGCCAAGGCTTGCGAAGGAAGAGTTGGTGAGTGGCCAAAATTGTTACCATATGCTTTATGGGATGATCGTACAACACATAGCTCAGTAACTGGCTACATGCCTGCGGAGCTAATGCATGGTCAAAAGCCAGTGATGCCGATTGAGGATACAATTCCCACATGGAATGTACTACCTTGGCAAGAGGGGCTTAGTAGGGAAGATCTCCTTGCACTACGTATAAGGCAGCTAGAGAGAAGACCTGGAGACATTGAAGCTGCAAAAGAACGACTCAAAAATGCAAGGTTGAAAAACAAGGACTATTTTGATAAGCGACATTGACTCAGGAGCAAACCAATTGACAAAGGTGACTGGGTTTTAGTGTATGATAGTAGCCTTGATAACCAGCACACAGTCATGCGTAAGTTCTCAAAAAGATGGTTTGGACCGTATGTTGTAAAGCATGTGCATGAAAATGCTACTTACAGCTTGTCTGAACTAGATGGTACAGAAGTAAAGATTCCCATTGCAGGAAAAAGGATTAAAATGTTTAAGAGAAGAGGAGACAATGATCTAGAAGATATGGATGAGGAAGAAGAGAAAACCACAGGTGAAGATCAAAGTGGACATGAAGCTCTGGAATCATCCAGTGAAGAAGAAGACAAGGAAGATGTACAAGAGGTCTAATCTTACAAAGAGACAATGTGGCACATACCGGAGGATGTGCAGGTTTAGAGGGGGTGGATGTCGTGCTGTGACACGTACATAGTGGGAACGCATGCTACAAGATCTATCTTGTATTTTTTTAGATACATAATTATATTTCCTATAGTGTACATATGCATATTTAAGTATAATAATAAGCCTTCTATCTCATCCTATTATTTTTCTCAAGGGTAACATATCCTTGCTTTACCATCAAAAAATACTATGGGAAAAGCATCAATAGCTCCGCCTCTTTAACTTGGGGCAAAAAGCATTGATTCTTTATTTCTACTATTTCTTTATCATCTCACATCCTAGCTAGATCCTATATCTAGGGTAAACTCCAATATATATATATTCTATGTATTTTTAATACTTTTCTTATATTTCTTTTTAAATAGCTACTAGGAGAGAATCAAATCCTAGTGGGACACTAGGTGGCATGATTTCAAAGATACACTTATTTTAATGCATTATTGCAAGCATAATTACAAAACTTTGTCAAGGAGCAATGTCATGCTTTCATATGGCATGAGGTGTCCTTTGGAATTAAATGAAAGTCTAGGCTAAGGAGACCACATGAAGACTTTTGCTGCCATAAATGGACCCTATTTTGATGATTTTTTTACACAAGGTTCCAATCCGAATTGGGAAACGATTTTAAAATGAAAATCGTAGCTAATGAGCTGAAGTTTTTTCCCATATTTTTACGTTTTTATTTGGAGCCACGGTTGAGGAGATATGATCAAAATACTGGACCCCAGTCTGCCCACATCATGGAGGGGTAGCTCATTTCCAACTTTTCCAATTCCTGTTCACACTGGCTCCTCTCTTCTTGTGTAAACCCTTGGGGGTTCCCTTCACCTATAAAAGGGGACCTCTTCTTCCTTGGAAGGAACTCAAGCATTCAAGCCATTGATGAGAGGAATTCTCGAGGGAGTGAGTAGTAATGCCTAATTGTACTTAGCCATTAACATAAGCCCAAGCCTACACTTTCTCCTAGAGGGAGACTAGCCATTCTTGCAACAAGCTAACCTTGGAAGATCAACTCTAATCAAAGAAGGTCTTGCACTTGGTGTATCAATCAAAGTGGAATTATCCACTCTTCTTCTCTCTCCCATCAATAATGGTGCCGAAGGGTTTCAAGTAAGATGTGTTCTACATTGATGTTTTCTTGATTTCTTGTTGTTTTCATTTTCATCTCTAATCCAACATATATATATGTATCTAATCTCATCTCCTTAACCAAACCTATCTCTCTCATTCTTAGTAATTCATCCTCTCTAGGTTCTCTTTGCTACAGGTACATCTCTCCACGCAATATCCTTATTGCCTACGGGCAAGAATAGGGCTTGGGAGGGAAAATTCTCATCTCTTCACTTCTCTCATTTCTACATTTCTCACATACTATCCTAGATGAATAACCCACATGATGATCATTTCTATCGCTTTCACTCTGTACAATCTATTAGAATTAATGTATGGATTAGCCGTAAAATACACTTTCAACAACGTATAGTGTTTCTCTCTCGGCCCTGAAAGGCTCAATGAAATACTTCTATCACCAGATCCCATCATACTACCTCTCATAGACTATAATTTTTCTTTTGATGTAAGCATAGTTATCTTGCTATGAACCAAGAGGATTTGTACACACAATTAATCCCAATCACTAGACAAAATATATATATTATGGTAAGCACAAAACTACAATTCCAAAGAACAATTTGTAGCCTATTTGGTCAGCCAAGATTGAATGCCATTAACTCATCCATTAACCCTTTCATATTACCCATGATACGATATGACCATAGCCTTGATGTTTTCATCTTCGTATTGTTTTGACATTCTCTTTTGCGTTCTTTCTTTGTGTGTGTGAATGCAAGAGAGAAAGAGTGAGTCTTCTTTGATTGCACTTCTTTCCAAACCCTAGTATTCATGGCATCTATGGTTTAAATCCTTCGTATAGTTTTTGTTGAGTTCTCTCACAAACTCTCACAGCCATAAGCCCGGTGCTTTCCTGGCAAGACCGCAAATTTCTCGACAGCGTGCAATCCAAAAACAATATTCTAACTCTAGGATCATTTCAGGTATACTTCGTTCACTCTATGATAACAAAAATATTGATTATTTGGTTGTTTATTTTGTTTTTCGTTTTTCACTGCAGGTTGATAAGGAAAATTTTGAAATCCTCGATTGGGTTTTTAGTCAAACCCAATCTCCTTCTATCATCGGTGAACAAAGAAACAGAGCCGTTCTTTCAGTGGAAGGATTTGGTGCTGCACAGTGGAATGGCACATGGCAGGTGACTTGAAGACATAACACACGAAGCAGTTGTGGCAAATCCATAACACACAGAGCAGCTGTACAACATAACACACAGAGCAGCTGTGGCAAATCCATGCTTATATTGCATGGCTGATGGACAATCTGTTGAGAGTGTGCAATGGAATAGAGCTCCCAACAGACATCTTCAAGATAGGACTTTTAAACCAGTGCTTGATATTCCTTTAAGTAGAGTTCACGTCTATACACTTCATGCACTCTTTCAAATAATTGAAAAGGTGGTTCATTTGTACATATGTTTTGCATGGACATTAAAGCCAGAGAGTGAGTCAAAAAGAGTGATCAAAGCATTAGAGGAAGTGCTCTCAGACATTGTTTTGCATGGAGGCAATGTCAAAATCAAAGAGGACCCTAAGATGTGTCAAGGTTGGTACAAGGTACCGAGGAAAGCATTGATAGGCGGAGTGAAGGCCAAAAGGTTTCTTGGGTTTAGCCTCAAAGATTTAGATAGAGAAGAAAGGAGCAACTTGTTCAACAAATGGAAACAGTTACATAAAGTAGTTAAAGACAATGCTAGTGGTGGGGCAATACAGAATCACAAGACGAACGTGTGGAAATCATTGGATAAAATTTTTCACTACGTTGAGGAGCATTCTTGGGACCAAAGTAAGCTCACATCGTTTCAAGCAGCCTTGGTGGATTGGAAAAAGGCTTACGTTACAGGGTGGGGTGGGCAACATATCACACATTACATGGTGGGTTGGCATTCTACGTATACAAAACAAAATTTTAAATTGTACTCTATTGAACATTTTGTTTTATTTCAATGCAGCACATAGTGTTCAATGGTCCATATTTTGCTAAGACATACGGCTCACTATCAATATGGTCCACACAAGACATGGAAAAAACCCATGGTCCATATTTTGCTAAGACATACGGCTCACTATCAATATGGTCCACACAAGACATGGAAAAAACCATGGTCCATATTTTGCTAAGACATACGGCTCACTATCAATATGGTCCACACAAGACATGGAAAAAACCCACTACATGGCAAGAACAGGTTATTTTAAGCACACTAGACATGGGGGAGGGAAAGATAAGTCCAATAGCCTATTAGAGTTACACCAATGGACTTATAGACGACTAATTCATAGAGCAAGGCAGAAGGAACATCTTACGAGTTCAGAAATTACACAGTCTTTAAAACACATCCACAAAGAGAAGAAACAAATGGCTTGGGAGATTCAAATGCGATGAAGCTCCATGGGAGGTGGCGACGGTCACAAGTCAGGAGTGGGAGAAGATAGACCTGAGCCCGTCGTTTTTATCCTCTTCGATGCACCTCCTTCTTCCTTACTTTGTACCTCTTCGATGTGCAAGCTCTGTAGACAAGCTCGGTCCTCTATTGATGGTGGCATCCCCATGGGTATCACGCGTCTTCTTTCCCTTGGAAAAAGCCGCTTGTTGTATGGATCTAAGCTTTCCAGGTCTTCAACCCCTTCAGCCAGAGCCTGAGCTGTGTAGGACATGAAATAGGGGGCTCTCAGTGCTTGGCACCCATACCCAATGCCAAATACGCGTAGAGCAAACTATTTCTCAATCAGAATTAGTCTTTGTGCGTTTAGTGGGAGGGGTTGTCCACCACACAATCTTGTAATAACTTTCATTGCAAACAATGGGAACTTTGCATTGTCATCGGAATATTCCTTGTGGTATATAATGATCTACATAAAAGTTGTAATGAATTTATGGGCCGTAAGTGAGATGAGTACAATTCCCAAGTACTTGAGTTGTTTCTACAAACCTTTTTGTGGTTGAAACGCTCGATGTAGTGAGACAACGCCGTATCCTTGCCTTGGAATCCAGTGAGAAAAAGCCCTTGCCGTGAGCCTCCGGCTCTTCTAAGGAAACTATTGTCATACACTAGCATCTGTCAACAAAAAAAATGATCATGATATTTTATCAGTGGGCCATCTCCAATACCATCTGAATGCATGACAAAAGTTACCATCTGATTCTCATCCATTTCCAACATCGACCTCCCCCACAAAGTGAATAGACTCACTATTCATTACCTGATCTCTGGGTGCCACGGACCTACCTATGTTTTCCAAGCCGAGTTGTTTTGTTGTTGATTCAAACTGCTCATCTGTTGGCAAATTGGCCTCTCCAGAATTTGCTTTATTGAATGTATGTTTGATTAGTTGCCACCCTGAAATGAACTGTGAGTCGCAGACAGTAGTGTCAGCAATATGATGTTGGTCCACTCCATCATCATCCACAAACCCCATGTCTACCTGACAAGAATTTGCAATTGCAGCTAGGTAGTAGTCCTCCCGTATATTGAGCTCATGCATGATATCTATGAGAAGAACATAGTGGGTGTCGCCCGCCATAGCAAAGCTCGGAGCAGAATTCAGAGGCAAAGTCACTTCCTTACTTGGACTTTATTGCTTGCAAGTATAAGTAACAGACAAACCTGTCTTGTACAAGTAGTGCATTGGAGGGACACTTTTCTAGACAACGATTCAGTCTCCTTGAAGCACTCTTGTTAGGGTCAAGGTCGACTGGGTGCACATATCTCTTGCCATCAACTGTCATGGAATTGTCACAAGTGACTGCCTCATACTATTGCAAAAGGGTTTGTAGGTACTCAAATGAGAAATCTATAATCCTTTGTATAGAAAACTCTGCATTAAACATTCCTGATAGTTTTGGTGCATGGTGATAAGCACGGCGCTGTATAAGAACGTAAATAGTTTTGCTTCACATGTATCCTCGCTCACGTCTATCTCCAGAAAAAGCAAGCCGAAACTATTTGGTGGCATAACCAAGTGAATATTGAGCCTCGAGTACCCCTCAAGGTCTCTATTTGCTTGGTTTTGTCCCGTGCGCTAATGTCATAAGAGGTGATGTCACTTGAGTCGGAACCAAGCGAGTAGGGGCCCCAAGAATCTCCGAAGGGCCCTATTCACTTGGTTCTGTCCCATGCACTAATGTCATAAAAAGTTACATCACTTGAGTTAGAACCAAGCGAATAGGGCCCCAAGAATTTCCGAAGGGCCCTATTCGCTTGGTTCTATCCTGTGTGCTAATGTCATAAAAGGTGACGTCACTTGAGTCAGAACCAAGAGAATAGGGGCCCAAGAATCTCCGTAGGGCCCTATTCGCTTGGTTCTGTCTCGTGTGCTAATATCATAAAAGGTGACATCACTTGAGTCAGAACCAAGCGAATAGGGGCCCAAGAATCTCCGAAGGGCCCTATTCGCTTGGTTCTATCTTGTGACCCAAGCATTCGGAATATGTGGATAGAACAAATCATTTAATGTTATCAGTGATAGATTTATAGGCCTACTCACTCACTATGCCCAAACTCAAGCATGGTCACATAAGGAGTAATTATTCCAACCATGTGGTTTGAGACTTTTAATTTTACCCTAACACAGTGGCTTCGGTGCGTACACAGTTAATAGCACACGGGAAGGGGAGAGAGGCAGGGAGAAAGAACATGTCTTTGCAATTAATATCCAATGGCGCCGAGTTGGATGGTGATGTCGCAGGCCGCCGATAGCAAGAACCAAAAGGTGGCAATGGCGATGGCGACGCGGCAGCAAAGGACTCGACCCAATGGAGGTCTCTCAATGGAGGATCATGAGAGGTGGCCAAGGGGAAGAGCGCAGAAAATGCAAAGGCAACGGCGATCTGTTTGTTCTACTTGGATATGGATATGGCGACTGCAAGGGCGATCGGTGTATAACTCTCAACACAGGATCACGAGAGGTGTCCAAGGGGAAGAGCGAAGAAAAGGCAAAGGCAGTGGTGATCTGTTTGTTCTTCTTGGAGATGGAGATGGAGAGACTGCAAGGGCGATCGACGTCTGACTCTAAATGCATGATCACGAGAGCTGGCCAAGGGGAAGAGCACAAGAAAGGCAAAGGCAGCAGCTATCTGTTTGTTCCACTTGGAGATGGAGATGGCAACTGCAAGGACGCTTGGCGTCTGTCTGAACCTAAATAGTCACTCGAAAAGGCACGTGGGCTGTGCTCACAAGGACAATCGGTAATAAATGGTCTCAAATTCCCATGCAGCACGATTTACCAACCACAATCTCGTGCATAGGTGAAGTTGTCACCCTCACCGAGGTAAGCATTCTAAGTTAAGAGGTAGTACCCCCGCCAAACATTTCAACTATTCTGCCTCTTTTTGCGTCCTCTACTGCGCATCATTTTTTATTAACTCTACCCCCATCGATGTTACGTGGTAAGAAAACCATCCCAACTCTTTTTGCGCATCACCTCTTACTCTCGCGCATCCTTCTCTTACTCCTGTTCTGCAATGCTTTAGTGATGCAGAACTCTACACACTGTAAAGAGGTATGCTACTTACTACCCTTTTGTGCACTTGTATTTTGTGTAGTCAGTACCAGGCGAATAAGGGAAGGTAAACCCTATTTGCTGCACCTGTTCGCTTGGTACTGACCATCGTCTTTTACCATAGGATGTTTTTCTTTACACTTTTCCTTGGTCAGTACCAAGCGAATAAGGAAGGCCACTTTATGTTCGATACCCCTGTTCGCTTGGTACTGACCTCGGAAAATATAAGTGATGCCTGCTAGTACAGAGGTCAATACTAAGCAAATAAGGGGAATGTAAACCCTTTTTGTTGTGGTTTAGGGTTTTTTTTACCAAATACGTACGTGTTTTCAATTTTAAGGGAGAAGCAAATTTAAAACTTAACACCCATGTAGGGGGTTTGAGTTAGAAAACACTAGGGAAAGGCGCAAAGGCCAAGTTTCAGACTTTACAAGAGAGTGGCCTACTAGTTTCCGGGGGTTTAGGTTTGCAATAACAATGTAGTCCTTTTCCTTCACAGCCCAACTATCTCTTCCTGAAGCCCTGGTCGCAAAGTAATG
>NC_140957.1:44747640-44826072 GCF_014529385.1 Adiantum capillus-veneris | reverse complement strand
GGGCAGCAGGAGCAACTTGCTCAACATGCAACTTCTCAGACCAGACCAACCCCTGCGACAACTCTAGCGTTTTCGCATTGCAGAAGGCCTAGCATTTTTGCATCAGATCAGGCTTGGCATTTTTGCATTGCAGAGAAGCTTCGAAATTAGCCACACACACTAGAACCACTTCAAGACAACAGATTAGTCCTAGCGTTAGCAGATTTCCTCCAGAAGCAGAATTCAGCCCTAACGTTTTTGGAGCAGCATGACATCTGGTGTTTTGTAGTTCCATCGCGACAGAACCAGTCCATAGACCAGTTTTTCTGTTTTTAGCAGTCAATACCTGTAGAAGAAGTGCCGAACCTCACAGATCTACCTTCCCAGAGTAGATCCTCGCCGCACGGTCAAATCCTATGTAGTTTGCAGATTTAGTCCGAAAAATGTAGATTTTAGCATCTGCATTTTCAACGTGTCATCGGTACATCGTTTCCATCAACATCGTCGTCGACATAGAGTTAGAATTCAGTAGATAAAGATTTGCAGATTTTAGTCCTTAGCAATTTCAGATTTCAGTCCATCTCGTCGTTGTCCTCACTGTCGTTGACATCGTCGACAAGTCCAAGCATTCAATAGTAGACCGCTCTCGCCATAGAGAGCGGAACCTTCGCAAGAGGGTTTGACAACATTCTGGTGTCGTATTCTTCTTTCTCTATCTCTCACTCTCATGCACCTTCATTCACAGTGTTTACCACTTTGGTTGTGTCCATTGCACTCTCTCACTAAAGGAACGGAAGGCCCTCCATTCCGTAAGTAAAAGGAATCCTTGAGCACAATTCGGAGCACTCATCTTGAGCAAAGTTCAACATTCACTTCCGCAGCACCTTACATTGGTATCAGAGATTTGTTAGTGTTCTGTATAACTCAAGGAAAGAACCACAAGAACCACTTTTTTTTGCTTGTTGCGGTCACACGAACCCAAGTTCGCTTGGGCATGTCGATTCTTAATCATGTTTTTGAAGAGTGACAGAAATCCCAAGAAAGAAGAGCTTGTCCAGCCTCCCCTTGTGCCTCTTTTCACTCATTAAGAGCGGACCGTGCACTAAGCGGCGGGCCAATCGACGTGAGGTGGGAAAAAGCAACCTTGGTGTGAGCGAAAGGCCGCCAAGGGGTGCGCCGCAGAAAAGAGCGCAGAACTCGGACGACGAAAGAGAAACAAAATTTGATTGCGAGAACAAAGCAAGAAAAGCAATGAACGACCAACACATGAAAGAGATGTTGCAACTCTTTTCTCAAGTGCAAGCACAGATGCAAGAGATTCGGGAAGAAAGGACTCTCTCTGTCTCTTCTTCTCCAAAGCATGACACACAGGATTTGCATGATGATAAGCATGATGAATTGCATGGTAAGGATGAGCATGATGATTCGGATTATAAGGAAAATCATGATAATTGGCATGATCAAGATGTGATTTCTCACAAGCATGATGATTTTCATGAAGATGAAGTGATTGTTTAGTATAAGGATAATGTGTTAGTTGATACTTTCTCTAAGGAAGCTAACCTCATTGCAGAGACGATCAATCATGAAGCACCGATCTTGGCTCGCAAGCCTAGTTCCAAAGAACACACTCAGAAAGACCCCCCTCAGGAGGAACCCATCTTTGGAAAATTTCTCTAGTCACTTTACGTGGAATGGTTATGTTCATTTTTTTGTGTTGGAAGTGGTTTTAAGAATTTTCAGCTTCGGAGATTCTTGAAGATGGTAGACGTATGACTTAGCCATAGAAAACTTTGTGTCGCTTTTAGTGCGGCCCAAAGAAGCAAGCATTGCAGACCTTTATGAAGTTCAAGTATCGCACGACCCATGGATCAGAGTGGACCGGTGAAGAGTCCTTTCGAGGATTTTCGATGTTGTTGGCGATCTCCCTCGATGCCATACAGTTCGGTATGAGTACCTCACTTTGAAAAGGAGGGGATGTCATGTGACACATCCAACCCTATGTATCCGTGGACAAGCTACAGCCATGACCAGGTTCAGCTCAGTCAAGTCAGTCTAGAATAGGAAGTGATCTGGCACTTTTTATGAGTCTGTTCGCACACCGTGCATGTCCACACACACACTTAGATTAGGTGCATATCCTCTGGTTGTACACATCATGATCATCAGATTTCCATCAAAACCCATCAGGAGCATTTTTACTGTGCATAGATCTTTTTTTTCTATTTTTGACATTTTTCACTTATTATTTTTTAGTGACCTTTGTTGGAAATGATGCTGACAAAGCAAGGGAGTTTTTCTCTAGGTTGGGCATTAAACTTGCTCTCACTACTGCATATAATCCTGAGGGAAATGGTAAATTAGAGCGTGTGCATCCTCCTATCATTAAAGCTTTGGCTAAGGCCTGCAAAGGTAAAATGGGAGAGTGGCCGAGGTTATTTCCTTATGCTTTTTGGGCTGATCGAACAACTCATAGCTTAGTTACTGGTTATATGCCTTTTGAGTTGATGAATGGTCAGAAACCTATAATGCCAATTGAGGATGTAATTCCCACATGGAATGTGTTACCTTGGGAAGATGGAATGAGTAGGGAAGACCGTCGTGCTTTGCACATACAATAGTTAGAAAGAAGGCCTCAAGATATTGAGAATGTAGTAGCACGATTGAAAGATGCAAGGTTAATGAATAAGGACAGATTTGATAAGAGGCATAGGCTTAGACCGAAAGCTATTGAAGAAGGTGATTGGGTGTTGGTGTATGATAGTAGTCTTGAAAACCAACATTCAACAATAAGAAAGCTTTGGGAATACAACTTATACCTTGCATGAATTAGATGGGACAAAAATGGAGATTCCCATCATAGAGAAAAGAATCAAGTTAATCAAAAGAGAGGTGATATAGACCCCTTTGATTCATGGGAAAGTCAGAATGAATGCTCTGATAAAAATACTATGGATGTGGATGAAGAATGAGAGGATGATGCGTTTGATTTTGTTGCAAGTGATGATGAAATTGATATGTATGTTGACTTAAATGAAGAGTGAACTTGCAAAAGATATGTGTGGCACATGTCGGAGGATCTGCAGGTTTAGAGGGGGTGGATGTGGTGTCGTGGCAGGTTCATAATGTGAAATTAAAATATCTACCTCACACTCAATGCTTTTTTTATGTAGCACCAAATGCTATGATGATGTACACAGTGTGATATATGGGAAAACGGTTGCCATAGTTGCAGGCGTATACATACTTTTTCGGGAAGGCGAGGCCGAGGACGTGGGACCGTTGCATGTTTTAACACATTAAAGCATGCCTTATTTTCTTTCAGAATGTACAAATGTCAAGTGTTTCGAAGTGGCATGCTCGTTTTGCCTAGAAAGGTCAATGCGGGCGATGTTGTTGGCAAAAAATAGCAGGTTTCATGTGCGGGCATAAAAGACGTGTCCAAAGTTCTTACCAAGTGGAAAAATGAGGTTCAACATGAATTTGAGCCCAATAGTATTTTCCCACAAATTTAAGGATTTTTCCCAGCTCGTTTGGGTTTTTTTACGGACAAAAAGGAGCATTTTTGGGCTAAAAATGACCATAAAATGGTCTAAAATAGCCTAAAAATTTCTCAAAATAGCACATCAACGCTGATTCCATTGTTGCCTAAGTTGTGTGGGAAGTAATAGAGCCAAGAATGAGCTCATCTGGGCATATGAGCAAGGAGATACAGCCATTTCTTTACAGGGTGCTTGTGTAGTCCCGTGCTGCTTCCACTACATGGTTGAGGCTGTGAGGCCTCCAATGAGGGTCTGCCCTCCTCAAATAACTGCTTGGGCTTCTCCAATGAAGTAGTGAAGCTTCCATGAAATGTTCACAGCGAAGAATCGAAGCGTATATTTAGGGTTTTTAACAGGTCGAATGAGCATTGCATCTGTGCAATTGGGAGCGAGGCTACACCTAATCTTTACACACACAAGAGTTTTGAGTTAATCTTGGTTATTTTTCAAAGTGGAGCTTTCATGGCTAGATTTTTGTTCTTTTTTAGTGTGTTTTTAGCTTCAAATCATCTACGTCTTGCTTGATTTGGCTACGAATGCTCACCCTAGCCTACTTCACGTCGGGTTCACCAAAAATGTGTCAAGAAGTGCGCAGTGCACAGTCAAAGACCTGACGATTTCCTAGTCGCACTATGAACTTCTTTGACGCCAGGGCTAGAGATCACTATACATCCTTTTAAGGTATTATTCTATGATGGAAAATCTAAAAATTTAGATTTGAGTAATGTATATATTAGGCGACACTTCATTCAAACAACAACATATCACCTAACATGATGTTTGAAAGAGGGACCTTAATTGAAAACATCATAAAAAACATATATTGGGTGATTAATGAAGCAAAATTTAGATTCCTTGTTTACCAAAGTTGAGTTCAAAACTTAGAGTGATAAAAAGGCCTTCATTTTAAACATTTTGTTGCTAAGAACCAAGCCTACATAACATCTCCACTGTCCATAGGTCTTTTAGTTTCATTTTGCTTCTACATTCTCAAGAGTGTGCCCTATGTATTTTCTTGAGCTCTTTAATTGTGGGCCACAATCATCCATACATATCATCAACGTTATGAAGGGTATGCAGTACAGCTAGGAAGGTGTCGAGGCTTTGATTGAGAGGGTTTGGAGCAAAATCAAGTGAATGGTAAAACCTTTAATAAGACACACTTGAAAAGGAAAAACTCCAGCCTTGAAAGCTTGATCACTTGAAAAAACAACTAAGATCAACTCAAAACTCTTGTGTGTATAATGATGTGGCGTAGCCTCGCTCCCAAATCCAGAATATACACTTTAATTTTTCAATTGGGTAAAATATAAGTGGTTTAATTTATGAACTATGACCGACGTTATTCCTTCCAAGACGTAATATATTGGAGAGAGAGAAAGTCATTAATAAAAACATAATACCAATGACCCAAAAAAAGAAGAGACCTAGATGACTTGACCTAAAAAACTGTAATCATGACAACTATCTGTAGTAAATAAATAACTTCAAAAAGAAGCCACAAAAAACCTTCATTTAGGCGTTTCATTGCCAACAAACCTACAATATAACATCTTAGAAGATCTTCTTGCTTCATTTTTCTTGTGCAGTGTCCAAATTAAGCCTTATGTTATATTGACTTTAGGTCTATAAATGTTTCCATACATATCATCAACACCATCCACATTCATTGCACTCATTGCTATTTCCTTCATTTGTTCAATGCTTTATAACAAGTCAATCATCACCTTAATTGTTTAAGAAATAAATGTATTTAAAAGTTACCAAATACTCAATATGCCAACAAACAAAGCTTTGAGCTCTATCATGATTGTTGAATATAACACCTCTTCTTCACAACCATCATTGTACCTTGTAAGTTTTTAAAGAACCTTGCAAGATCTAGTTGCTTTCATAGTGTACAACAAAGGCAAACCACACATTAGCGTTGCTATTTACAATCCGTTATCTAGCCTAGACCTTTTGTGCTAATACTTTTATTAACAAGAGGATTTTCATTCACTACAACATGGCATGCAAAAACCGGCACAAATATCGATGAAATAAAGTTACTTTTAAAAGTAAAAAGCATTGAAATAGGCATCGGAGGAGACGCCGGTATAAGTATCGTTATATTATGCGTCAGAATAAATTATGAAATGAGCATCAGAATACGCAATGAAATAAACATCATTAATACTATAGCATATTCCGATGCGTCTACTGAGGTCTATATCGAGGCTTATACTGTTCATTGTACCGACGATCAAACCTGCAATTTTTTTTTTGGCAAAGAGGACTGGGAACTGATGTTGCATGTACTGTAGCAAAAGCAAACAACCCTCTCTGCCCAAAGGAAGAGTGCACAAGCAACCACACTCCACCTACAAGCTAACGCTAAAGAACAAGTGTATGGCAATTCGCAAAACTGTAAGAAAAAACATAACCACAAAATCAAAAGCTTGATTGGGGCATAATGGCATAAAGATTTTATAACCATAATTAAAACACGAGTCGAAAACTCCAAAACCATAAACATAACATGTTTGCTATACCATAACCATTACCATAACTTGCTTGTCATACCATAACCATAACAGTTATACCATCATTGCACAACCATAACCATAACCATAACCATCACATAATTGCCATACCATCATAGCAAAACCATAACCTTAACTTGATTGCCAAATCTTAACCATAACATATGTGCCATACCATAAACATAAGCACTACAAAAGTGTACATATGCAAACAATCACTGAGTGAGAAGACCCTTGTGGTAATGCCTCCCAGTCGATGTTCTCTCCCTCCTCTTGCAGAGCTGGGTCAAAAGGGCCATAAGTCCATGCTTGTACCCATACTTCTCCTCTCGGCGTGTCGGAGGACGCTTCACGGTAACTTCCTACAAAATTATGGTTTAATCATTAGATAAATCTTCAAATAACATACATATTTTCAATAATTTATAGCATATGTATAATACTTAGAAACTCATGTCGAAGCGTATTGTAGCCTCCAGTCCCAAGATATGACGCTCCAACAGACTCCAAACATGTTCTGGATGCATCTCTCTGCTTTTGAAGTCTCTGCGGATTGTCTTGTGTCTCTCGTGCAATCCCCGCCCACTTCTCTGCATCCAACCATGCCGCCTTGGGACTGTCGTCATTGTGCATGTCTCTCGACTCTAACCGATGGTGTGACATTGTGGACTTCGCCATGCTCAAAATCCATGGGTTCGAGACTGGATCGTACCTGTGTGCCGGCCTATACTCTCTGTGAATGGTCTCGATGATGTAATTCTTTCTTTCAACATTGAGGTTATCCCAAACCTCCATCACAGAGTGACCAAATTGAACCGTACAGAGCTGTCAAATCCCCTGTTATATGGCCTTTCCGACCCTATCTACCACAATAGCCTCATCCCTGCTCTTGTACACCTTGCTAGGATCATGCTCGTGTGATCCTAAGGTATACGTGGTGTGCCAATTGGTGAACTATCTATTGAAGAGAGTGGTGGACGCTCTCTTGGTGGTGTGGACGCATCGACACAACCGCTACCACAACAACCACCACCTCCAAAATGATGCCTACCTTGTCTGGAGGATGAACCACCCGTCGGTGTAGGAGACAGAGGAGTCCTAGGCATAGGGGGCACACTAGATTGAGGTGTGAGGCCTCTTGGTGTAGGGACCACACTAGTTCGGACGTAGGGTTGGCCGTAGTAGGTCTAGAGGGACCTACTCCGCAAAGGTGATGTGCCATCTTGATTTGCTCTAGTGTGAACTAAGACAAAAACGAGCCCATTTGCTCGGGTGACATGCCGGCCAGAGTAACGGGAAAACTAAAACTAAGAGAGTATGGCTCATCGTCATCGGCCATAGCTAAATCATACACAAACAACACCCATAAAAGATGTTAGTTTATAGAAGAAATGTTGAATCAATACAAATAACAAATCAACGAAGCGGCTATACAAATGAATGAATCTAAAGTGTATTGTAGACTAATAAAAAGACTTTTACAAAAGAGTTCCTAGCAAAAATCATTAGTTAATCTCTCATCCTCTATGAGATTTGATGCACCAAAGATGTCTATCTCAATCTGTACTTCTGCATCTTCGTCATCAAACTCTACTTCTCCGTCACTCTCCGCATCAGCTTCAGTATTTGACACCTCATCTCTAGGTTCATACAATTGCTCACTGTTGATATCCACCTCAAAATCTAAACTTAAAGTTTCCGTCAGTCCTGCGCTTTGTCATGAATCACCTCTTTGACCTCAATGTCCAATCCTTCACACACTTGCTTGCTACATGGAGCAACTTGAATGGCATAGAGCCCGTAGGCTTTACACAGATCATTCTCATCATTTTCTGTCCATAGTGTATCGTGTATGAACACAACTTCTCCAGAATTCTGCGAAAGTACGAATATATCCCGCGCATCTGTCCACACCCCACCCCCACCTAGAGTTCACTTGAATCAATCCACTCTTGTCTTTACGCATAGTTGCATTCGAGCCACTGGTAATAACTTTGAACCACTTGACATCAAAGATAAACATATCCAACTTTCTAAAGATGGAACTTTGGTAACTCTTTTAGCTTTTCCACTTTCTCTTCCTTCTCCCTTCAAAATCTATTCCATCTCAAAAACATTACAAAAATGGAGGTTTGAAGTCTGTACAAAGTGCTGACAATGAGCATACCCTTGAAATCATGACATCATTGTGAGATGATTTCTTGTTTGTGAGATCCTTTTAAGGGTGCAAAAAGAAGAATTTCCTAAGCCCTTTGAAGGGGGATGCCCTTTAATGACATCAAATCACCAATATCAAACCTTTTTGTTTGAAGGTCTCTTTGTTTCCACACTATAAGTAAACATATAGATACCATTCAAACACCATTAATAGATAGAGTTTTGTTCTTCACACTTTGTGTTTGGGACAATTACCACAAGCTCATTCAAGCACATGACCTTTGGCTTATTTTTTGATATGGTAATGAGTGGTGTAGTATTACCATCCTAAAACAAAATTGACATTAGCATGAAAGTCCCAAGATTTAGCTCAACAAGATAACAAACCAATGAAGTCTACCCATCTAGATGTCTCCATATCACTTCTGTCGTCAAAGTATACTAATGCATGGTTAAGCACCTACATAAACTATCATCTATAAGCAGAAAAGTAGGTCTCAACCTATGACATAACCAATACTAAAAAGAAATTCTCACAAAATACTTGATGATTGAAATGCAATCGTCTTCACCAGCTTCTGCCAAATAAAACATCTTCCATGTCGACTATTCACCAACACCAATCAACATAGTGCAAGGTGCAGCGGAAGTGAATGTTGAACTTTGCTCAAGATGAGTGCTCCGAACTCTGCTCAAGGTTCCTTTTACTTATGAAAGGGAGAGCCTTGCATTCCTTTAGTGAGAGAGTGAAAATGATCACAAATAAAGTGGATGAACACTATGGATGAAGGTGCATAAGACTATGAGATAGAGAAAGAAGAGAATACGACACCGGAAAGTTGTAAGACCCTCCTCCAAGGGCCCCACTCTCGGTGGCGAGAGTGGTCTACTATTGATTGCATAATCTGGTACAAGATGCCGATGCAAATCTACGTGATGCTATGTCCACGCCAACGGTGATGCCGATGATGACAAGACTAGGGCCGAAAATTGAATGCTTGGGAATGCTTGGCGATTCTACAACTGCCGAAGATGATGGGGCTGATCTGCTATTGCAAACACGTTGTCCTTTCCGTCTACAAACACTGGATTTTCTACTCGTTTAATCGCTTGTTTATTGATGAAGAAAACACTACCTTTACTGCTAAGAAAAACTCTGGGTTTGAGCTAGAAAACACTAGGGAAAGGCACAAAGGCCAAGTTTCAGACTTTACAAGAGAGTGGCCTACTAGGTTCCGGGGGTTTAGGGTTTGCAATAACCATGTAGTCCTTTTCCTTCACAGCCAGACTATCTCTTCCTGAAGCCTGTTGGCAAAGTTAATGGCTTCCTCATATTTACTGGCTATCTCAAGCACTTCATCCTTCATCTCCTATAGCCAATTATAGATAGCCTCTACAGAGCCGTTCTCGGCGAGCAACCGCTGCAGGTCTTCAAGCCTTCTTGCTTCTAGAGTGTTTTTGAGGATTGAGACTCTGTGCCTGACGATCAGCATTTGTTCTAGCTTCAGGCTAGCATCCTGCAGAGAGCATTTAGCAGATAAGCTCTTCAAACTAGGGCCAATGCACACATAGTTAGGTTCTTTGAAGGGGATGTGGAGAGTCAATGCCACACAACAAGAGCAAGATTGGATAGTCAATCTTGAATCTTTATGGATGGAGAGAGAAGTGGCAGTGAACTACTATGTGAAGTAGCGGGAGAAATGGATTTCCAAGTCCAATGGGAGTTTACCAGATAAAGAGGATAGAGGAGGGAGACCTGGTGATGAAGAACGAGAGCTATTTGGACTTTACCTTCCAAAAGAAGTTCAAGAAGAAGTGGGCGGGGCCATACAAGGTGCAAAAAGCTTTTCCAAATGGGACCTATCAATTGACACGGACAAATGGTAAGTTACTTCAAAATAGGGTGAATGGGGTGTGTCTTAAGCTGTACCTCGACAAAAGTTTGGTATTGGATGTGAACGAGATTATAGCAAGGGGGGTTGGGAAAACCACCTAGCTAGGGTGGAGTATGGTGGACATGCATTTTTATATATATTGTATTTATGGTCGTTCTTTTTCTAGCTTGATTGTGTGTTGGTAAAGTGTTGCAAGTTTCAAGTTGAATATAGAGGTTTTTGGTTGAACATATATGTTCAACAGGGGGGTGGGCAATGCCGGTACAAGAAAAGTTTGTTAGCACTGAGAGATACTGATGAGTGCAAGGGGAAGTGATAAAGCAGGTATGAATGTCCTGAGCAGATAGGTAGCAGTAAAAGTGTATGTCTGATGTGGTTTTCTAGACCAAGAGGGCTCTAGAAAGGGCCTGAGAGCATGACAGACGAAGGAGGATCAGATGGCTGGTTTTTTGGCATAGAATTGAAGAGCTTGAAGTGTTGAAGGAGCTGGTCTAGACCACTCATCAAACACAACCACAATCTGAAAGTTATGGCATATTAAAACAAGAGTTGTTTGCAGATCCAAGACGAACAGGGCAAATGAGAATAGGTGGTCACAGCCACTTTGAAGTGATGGATGTTAAGTGCTTGTCATGTGGAGCCTCTTGGACTTTTTTATCATCAATTTGGGTCCTAGATACCAAGTTACAAGACTTTAAAGTTTTATCGGAGTTCGGTTCTGAGTCGATTTGGCTACTTTGGAAAGCGTTCCATCACAGGTTTCTTGAAGCTCAAAGGGATTTACAAAGGTAGTTGGTGGGTTATGGAGCTAGCAACAAGTGACGGTTCCTCAATCAAAGATCGGAGGGACAAGATATTGAGAGATAAATTCAAGAGCAATTGGCGGCAATGCAGAGCCAGGAGGTTTTCACTATTTTTTGGTCGTCTAGGTTGGTGGGCACATCAAAGTCAAAAAGGGGCCGAGACAATGGAGGTCAAGGCTGGAAATATGAACTTTAACTGGGAAGGGATTTCTCTGTGATTGGGGCTTTAAGCATCAAATGACTAGAGATCCAAGTCAGGGGAAAAAAGTTTTTTTTTTTTTTGAGATTTGGGGGGTTTTGGAGCCATTCTAGGGAGAGTGACAGGGTGGACGTCACATGAAAACTACATATTCCGCATAGAGGAGCATGATGCAGGACATCCGGGTATAAAACCCAAAACAAGCACCCCTTAGTGAGCATCCAGCAAAGAAAGAGAGCCTTGGGCTCTTTGGCTATGGTGATGCCATCGTTTTGTTGACGTGGGCACGAAGGGAGTCCCTACTAGGTATTTTTCAATGGTGTGGTGTTGCTTGTTGGTGACGGAGCCATTTGGAGGTAGTGTAAGACAATGATGACCTTGCATTTTTGGGGGTTGTTCCCGCAGTGCTCTAGGCCACCCTTTTTTATTGAGGACAAAGGTGGGGTCCCATGGGTTGTCATGACGCCATGACAACCATGGGCCTCAAGAGGGGACTCATGCATGTGAAGAAAAGGAGGTGGTCCGAGAATTGCTAAGTGGTGGTCCATAGGTAGTTGGAAATGGAAAGCCGCTGAGGTGTTGGTCCCATACAACACATGCTAAATGGAGTGTGCCAATTGTAGGCAATGCAGAAAACTACTATTATGGGCCCTGATGGAGCCGCACAAGTAGAGATAACACCAATTTTCTCTTGCTTAAGCTTTGTAAAACCCCTAAAAGGGGGATTCACATGCCTTTGCCAGGGTTTTTTGCCATTTTGGTCTTGTGGAACAAGGTGAAGAAGAAGAGTAGAGAGAGCTTGCTCCATACTAGCTATGGTCTTTTTGTAAACTTTTGGACAAGTAATTAAGAAACTCACCATTACCCCCTCTACCAATGTTGGTGTGGTTGAGTGCAACCAGAAATCGAGGTCTTGTGGAACAAGGTGAAGAAGAAGAGCAGAGAGATCTTGCTCTGTACCAACTATGGTGTTTTTGTAAACTTTTGGGCAAGGAAGAATCTCACCATTAATGCCTTTGCCGGTGTTGGTGTGGTTGAGTGCAACCCAAAATCGAGGTCTTGGTGTTCACAAAAGGGGGGAGAGAGAGAGAGAGAGAGAGAGAGAGAGAGAGAGAGAGAGAGAGAGAGAGAGAGAGAGAGAGAGAGAGAGAGAGAGAGAGAGAGAGAGAGAGAGGATTGTGTGTGTTTGTGTGTGGAGAAATAAAGGTTTCAAGTGGGTGGTGTGTGCTGGTGGAGTTTCTTGAGAAGCCTATGTGTGTTTCGGTATATCAAAGCAGGCATATGCTAGTGATTTTGTGTCGATTGTGAAGGTGAAAACTCATGGTTAGGGGTGTTGTGTTTTCCTTGAGCTGTAGAGAGGCATATTCTGTGTGTTCTGGGTGTGAATCCCCTTCCCACATTCCAATAGTAGTTATTGCAAGGGCAGCCAGATGATCTAGTGCAACGATTGGTGGATCTTGTGGCATGTGAAGACAATATAGGGTAGGCAGGCTTAGTTGAAGTTGTGCAGGCAGGGACGAGTTCAAGTAGCGATGGTCAAGGACAAGATTTCAAACCCGAATTAAGGCGCATATGTTTTTGGCCTTCGGAGCGTGATCTTGTTTCTTAATCTGAGCCGGCCTGCACCTTAGTATTGTATTTACTAATTCTAATTGTAGAATGTTCAGCAAGTGGTTTACGGAAGCATCCCTAGTATATTTCCTAATGGACGATAGTTAATGCCATCTCATGTATCTCTGTTTTTTTTGGCCTTCATCATCACTTAGATAGTTACCTCGACCTCACCTTGCAAATAGCATTAGAAAAAGCAACCTCACGAACACAAGTTGTATTGAACCATACAAGCCTTCAATTTCCACTCAATACATACAAATGTTCCTATGCTACCCTCTTTTGGGATAGGATACTTATAAGGGGTGATTTTTTGTACTACTAAAAATATGGGTTCCGGTAGTCATCACTCTACATACGTCATGATATCGAATACTATACATAACGTTAAGCTTTTAAACTTCATATTTTGTTCACTATTCAATGGAGTTGTTGCAGGATGAAAGCATCACTAACACAAGATTGACATTTTGTCATCATTAAGAAATTTACGAGCGGTGTTTATTTCGTTTTTTGATAGTCTGATGACTTCACTGTTCAATTGAGTTGTTGCAAGATGAAAGCATGACCAACACGAGATTGATATTCCGTCATCGTTAAGATATTTAAAAGCGGTTTTTATTTTGTTTTCTAATAGCTTATGATGACTTCACTTTTCAATTGAGTTGTCACAAGATGAAACTAGCGCGAGATTTATATTCCATCATCATTAAGAAATTTACAAGTTTTTTATTTTGTCTCCCAATTCTTTTGTCTAGAAACTATGAAGGATATTATTGTGGTGCCATGGCGTCATGTGCCATGATGTATACATTACTCTCATGTTCCATTCTTTGACAGTCATATCTTTTGTGACGACAAAGTTAATTTTTATGTCATGGACAATTCCATGATGCCATGGTACGTGATACCATGATTATTAAAGTAAATTCTCTCATCTCGTCAAAGCCTCATGTGATGGCTAGGCTAAAATTTTGTCATCTCTTCATCATATTGGTCTACATCAATGGCTATATTTATGTTGGTCTACGTCAATAGCCATATTTACTCATTTACATCAATGGCTATATTCATGTGCCAGGCCCCAGCCGTGTGTTTATGTGTGCACATGTTTTGCATTTTGTTATACGTATATACATGTGATTGGACATTACGTTTGGGCATTCTTCGTCTTCTCTCTCTCTCTCTCTCTCTCTCTCTCTCTCTCTCTCTCTCTCTCTCTCTCTCTCTCTCTCTCTCTCTCTCTCTCTCTCTCTCTCTCTCTCTCTCTCTCTCTCTCTCTCTCATTCTCTAGTCATGTCCAATCCCCGCACACCTCGGTCTAGAGGTGCACGGAGATCAGAACCACCGGGTTATAATCTCGTCTTTATTGGTCAATACCTATATTTGTGGGTACAAGAAATTGTAGTGGACAAAACCCCTTTGCCTCTTCTCTAGCTGTAGCACTTCGCAGCATCTTAACATCTTTTCACAGTAGATCTTTTCACTGTTCGTCTAACTCTAAACCCTAAACCGTAAGTAATTCTTGCGTGGACTCGATCTAACGTAAATAAGCGTAAATCTAAATAAACATAAATCTAACTAAAAATAAACCTAAATCTAATTTAACGTAAGTCTACATCTAACCTAATCTTTAACGTCTTTTGGGATAGTTTCCTACGACGTTAAAACTCTCTTCTTCTTGTGTGTGTGTGTGTGTGTGTGGGTAAACCTAAATAAACCTAAGTCTAATCTAATATAACATAAATCTAAATCTAACGTAAATTATGTTATATTAAAAACAAAGAACTAAACTAACAGGGATTATAAGAACCTTAAAAGTGATTTAACACATAATTTTTCACATAACTCGGCAAGAGTTGGCATTCTCATCACTAAAGATGTGAGAGTTAACTTCCGACGGTGACGCTGCCTCATCTCCATCCACATCTGACAACAGCAATTGTCCCTTTAGACCGTTCTTGCTCTTCTTACTAACTTTGAAGTTGCTGTTGAATGACTAGAGGTTGTCTAGATGGTCATTGTGTAGGGGATGTAGTGACTCTTGCCGCCCTGAAGATCCACCTTCTTCCCTATCTTCTGAAGACATTTCACCAGTACTTTTGGATCGACGGAGCCCACCATGACTGAAGGCAGCAATACCCTATATTCCATCGAGGGCTTTCTTCACCCGCTTCATGCAGGCATCGCAGTCTATGGAGACCTAAATCTAATCTAATATAACGTAAATCTAAATCTAGCGTAAATAAACGTAAATCTAGTTAAAAATAAACCTAAATCTAATTTAATGTAAGTCTACATATAACCTAATCTTTAACGTCTTTTAAGATAGTTTCCTACGACGTTATAATTCTCTTCTTCTTGTGTGTGTGCGCGTGTGTGGATGTGTGTGCCAATAAAAAGAGATAAATGGTATAACCTTTCTATCACCCATGCCAAGTATGATAGATTGATTATGCCATTTCCCTCTTGAATAATAGGTCTTGAGTTCAACTCCTCGTCGGCTAGATCTTTAGGTCTTTTAATTTTAATTAGTTTCCTACGACGTTAAATTAGTTTCTCTCTCTTTCTCTCTCAATGTGTGTGCAGTTTTTTGGATCGTATGCATGTTTTCTCTCTCTTTTCCTCTCTCAATGTGTGCGTTTTTTGTTTATGCATGTTCTCTCTCTCTTTTCCTCTCTCAATGCGTGCGTTTTTTGTTTATGCATGCTCTCTCTCTCTTTTTCTCTCTCAATGTGTGTGTGCATTCTTTGTTTATGTATGTGTGTGTGCGTTTTTGTTTTTGTTTGTACTCTCTCTCTCTCTCTCTCTCTCTCTCTCTCAAAAACACTGTGTGTGTGTGTGTGTATGTGTGTGTGTGTGTGAGAGAGAGAGGGAGAGAGAAAGAGGGGAAGGGAACATGAGAATGAGGAGAGGGAATGAGCATACCTGGCTCTCCTTCCTCTCCTCGTGTGTGTGTGTGTGTGTGTGAGAGAAGAGAGAGAGAGAGAGAGAGAGAGAGAGAGAGAGAGAGAGAGAGAGAGAGAGAGAGAGAGAGAGAGAGAGTGAGGGAAAGCGTTACCTGCTCCTTGCTTGAGGGCGCCGAAAAACTCAGATCTGAGATCTGAGTTTTTGGGCACGCTCGGTTATTTTTTTAGCCCAGCCGGCGTCGCTATGAGCGTCGCAAATTTCTTTGTAAGTTTGCGACGCTCATAGCGACGCCGGGGCATGTGATGGGACCAACCTAAAGATGCTTTCTAAATGCCAAGACAGACAAGTTGAGATACCCCGCAGGAGCCACCCGTAGGGCCTCATGGTGGGGCCCACCTACATTATGCACCCCTATGGAGCCTTCACGGTCTAAAATGATATTTTTGGTGAAAAAATAGTCCCTTTTATGTCCAATATTCAATGAGTGGGCAAAGGACACTTAATTAGGGCTAATCACTCACCCTAATTAAGTGTAGCATAATCCCACTCCTACACAACTATAAATAGCCCCCCTTGGAGAGACTCAAGGACACACACACACCTATATTTTCAACTTCATGTTGTTTCTTAATTGATCAATAGTAGAGAAAACCCCAACTCTCCCTCTTTCACATCCTCCCTCCTAACCCTCCTCTTTGGAGGAAGTGCAACTCTATTCTCCACTCTCTCCATTCTACAATCTCTTACTCCATCAACCCAATAAATCATTTGTAGCACCTCAATATTTGTAAATACATCATGATCTCTCTCATGGTTATGTTAATGATCATGAAATCATCTTCAAAACGTTCAAGTGTTGCAATTCGTGATGGTTAGCCATCGTCTGTCCTCCCCTTAAAAGGTGTGCGAGAAATCAAGTAAGTGTTCTATTCTTAATTTACCATTGGTTTGTTTCTCCACACTTATTCAATTGGTCTAAAGAAATTTCTCACTCCAACTCTCTTTTGCTTCATTACATATGCATGTGGCTACCTCTCATGGTGATTTTATTTGTGTCACAGCATTGCATAGATGGAGATGAGCTCTCTATGCAAAGTGTGTTAGTTTGATGTAAGTGATTCTCTTGTGTGTTTGAGAGGCAAGTCTTGCGCGCATGATTTTTTTGATGAGTGCTTGAGAGAGGAAGAGTTTGGATGTATTATGGGTATTCTTATGGGGAGAAGGTGAATGCTATTCCACAAATTGCATATTTCATTTTGATGCACGGCATTGGGTTGCATAATCGTTGATGGTGTTCAAGTGTCCAAAGTGTATATAGAGTAAGGGGGTTTTCAAAGTGTGTTGCTTGGGTAGGTGAGTGCAAGTGTTATTTTTTTGATTGGTTTCCTTCTCCACTCCCAAAAGAAGGTGGTGCCCCAAGTAGTGTGCATACCTCTTTACGAACATTTTGTGAGGGTAGGCCCATTGGTTTGGGTTTAGAGGCCCCATTTCAAAAAGCTCGCCCTCACTGGAAAGCAAAGATGTTGTTAATTATTGAAGGCGATGAACTCTCCGATGTTGTTCTTGGAAATCGTGTTTGTCCGCCTCAGCCTGTTGATACGGATAATGATAACGTGCTTATCACTGAGGGAACTATATTTGAAGATTGGAATGTTGCCTATACGGATTGGCAACGACGTGATAAAGCAGCTCGTCGGTATATTCTTTCTAGTCTTAATGATTCCCTTTTGCTTGATATGTATGAACTTCCTACTTCCCACGACGTATGGAAGTACCTTATTGCAAACTTTCAGAAGAAATCTGTCACAGAAATACTTTATTTGAGAGGGTTGCTTAACAAGTTACAATATGAAGTTGGTACTGCCATGACGGGACATATTGAATCTTTCAAATCTATTATTAATCAACTTGCTGCTGCCGGTGATCCTGTTCCACAAAAGAAACTGATTACACTTCTCCTTGATACGGTGAAGGACTCTTCTTATGATAACATTGTTACTATTCTCTCTAATAAAGATGGTCTTGATTTCGACCAAGCCTGCATGTCTTTAATTGAATACTCTCAATGTCAAGAACGTCGTAATGCTGGTCATGATACAGCTATGATTTCACAAGAGGAGACTGAGTCACAACAGATGGAACGGGCTTTTTATGCTCGAAGGCGTCCATTTCAACGAGGAAACCGCAGAGGTGGCCGTCGCGGTAATATTTTCTCTCGTCTCAAATTTCCTAATAAGCAATGTTCTTACTGCAACAGAAATGGCCATACTGAAGATGATTGTTTGGCACGTCAATATGATGAAGAACACAATATTACCACAAAACAACCACGTTTATCTAGAGACTCTTTTTCTTCTTCTTGTGAATATTGTGGACGATCTGATCATCCCACTCATATGTGCTATAAGCGTCGATTCGACACAGATCGGAATAGAGCATATGCTACTGAACATCGAAACAACATTGTACCAGAAACAAGCTGCGTCCTATGTTCAGTTTCTCCAGACAGAATACTTCATGTACGCGATGGATCACTTTTTATTGTCGATTCTGGTGCTACAGGAAATATGACATATCAGTCTAAGTGGCTCCATAACTACCATCCATTGCCAGTTCAACGTGTTGTTTATCTTGCTGATGATACTACTTGTCAAGTAAAGGGTATTGGAGACTTATATCTTGGTACCTTATCTTCTTCCACTCGAATTTTACGAGGAGTATTACATGTACCAGATCTTCAACGTAATCTTCTTTCAGTTGCTAGACTTGTTGATCTTGGTCTGTTTGTTGGGTTTGATCATACAAAATGCCGAATTGAGAAAGATGGACAGACTATAGCCACTGCTCCTCGAAATGGTAATTTTTTTGAACTCTCTCTCAACGATGCTATAGCAAATGTTGTCACTACTCCAGGTGATCATGATTGCAAAGTATGACATCACTGTTTTGTTCATGCTGATTTCTCAAAACTCCTTGATCTTCAACGTCGTGATCTTGTTCATGGCATGGATCTTAAAGCCCATCCCCATATGGGAATTTGTGAATTTTGTGCTCTTGGGAAACACAATCGCAAACCCTTTCCTCTTTCAAATACAACTCATTCTCATAACATATTGGATCTTGTTCATACTGATATATGTGGACCTCTACCTTCTTCGAGATCACAATATCGCTACTTCATTACTTTCATTGATGATTTCTCAAAGAATACGACTGTATTTCTACTTAGAAAAAAATCTGAAGCCTTATCTGTTTTCAAACAATTCCACAAGGCTGCGGAACTTCAAACTGGTCGTCGCCTTAAGAAGCTTCGATGAACCTTGTACATGACCAAGAGGGCCTTTCTCATCAACAACGAGCTCATGAATATGTGTGTCAACAGGACCCTCGGCCTACTATTGGATAGATTGTATCACTAAAGTGGATAATTTACTGACATTTTCATTTAGGGAAGCAAAATTATTTTCCATTACTGAGATGTGTGCTTGAAGTGCTCACAATTCTTGGATATCGAGCAATTAATAAGCGTCATCTCCTCGCGTAGCATTGCAAGCACCCTCCGTGAGAGTATCCGGCCACGAGCCATCATTGGGAGGATCATGCCTATTGTGCTCGAAATCAAAGGTCATGTTGATATCGAAATCCATGGCGGCTGTGCAATGCAGGGAAAAGAAAGAAGAACACCTTGATTCCAAAAACAACCTCGTAGTGGTAGTATGCACCACTGATGTTGGTAGTTGGCCGCGGGCTAATGATACCCACAATAGTATGGTCGTTGAAAATCACAAATTCGGGAGACCAAGGTTGTCGTGAAATCACCATGGTCAATTTGCAATACAAACGCGCTTTGTTGAGCTTTCCTTGAAACAAGATTGATGTTCAATGTGGAAATATTAGCGTGCAAAATTTTGCAACTTCAGCGACTGGGGGCTTGTCAAAGGATGTGGAAGGATGCAAGACCTTACCAAACTGTGTATGCCGGGGTTGTGTGTTGCTTGTATGGGGTGTATTCCGAGGTAGGAATGCACCCTATCTTAGGTAATTTTCCCAAGGCCAAAGGCCTTAGGGCAGTGCAATATGAAACCGGGTGTGCGATTGGCGATGGCATTCATAGCAAGGCTACCAAGAGAGAGAAAGGCAGAAGGTTTCGATTGTGTGCTTGGCCTCGCCTGCTATAGTGATGGGCTCCTTGCAGCCTTGCTCACGCTCCCGTCAAGCGTCACCACAAGTGGTTTGGAGCCGATCGTCTCGTCACCTCCCCTCGCCTCAAGAGGCTCTGCACACAGACCTCCTTCGTCTTCATCCCTGCTTGGCAAGAGGTGAACTCCACGGTGCCCTTGCATGTACATGCAAAAAATCAAAATACCACATCCTTGCCTTGGCTAATTTTAGCTCTGATACCACTATGAGGCCAAGGAATTGCCTTGGCTGGATTCACCGCCCAGCCTCCCTTATATAGCCCCTAGCTGCCGAATCCCTTGTTCCACACTGGCAGTCGGCCACCTACTAGCTCGGGTCTGTGACCCCCTTGGGTATGCCCTTGGCGTGACATATCCACACATAATATTTAAGGTAACATTATATAGTTCATCTAATACATATTCCGTGATTCATTTTTTTGCTTCACCTTTTTTTTATGATATTTAATCTTCATGCACATTTGGCATGAGCCCATCACGACATAAGGCAATGCACTAGTTTGTATTTTTCCTACCATGTATCATTTTTAAATTCATAGCAATCCTATTATAAACTTTAGTCAAAGGCTACATGGCATGCTTATGTCCACCACGGTGAGTTTACTTTTGGAAGCAAATGACAACTTAAGCAAACCTAAGATTTATAGAGTTAGAAGCATCTAAGAGAAAGAGCAAGGGGCAAGAAGAAGGCTTCTAGCAGGACAAGTGTCATCACCAACAAGGAGATATTTTGAGATAAAGAATTAGAGAAGCAAATAGATGAGCGCTACTCATATTTTTCACATGGTAAACACTTGTGACACAAATAGCTCGACACTTGTTTGAATGCTACCAAATATCTTCTCCTTAAGGAGGAAACTTCACCTATAAGTAGGGTCCCTCTTTCGTGACTTTGGCATAATATCAAGACAAGCTCTAGTCTCCCAAGCACACTCACACTCTATCAAATCAATTTCTATCAAGCCAAGCTCTCTCGAGCCAAGCTCATGCATTCCTTTGAGCCAAGCTCTTCCACCTTATCAAGACAAGGTCATACTAATATCATCATGTACTACTCTCGCCCTCATAGTTAGCATTGTAAACTCTCATGTGCTCTATATAACCATCTCTTATCAATGAATCCTTATTGTTGGTGGTTAAATAAGCCTCTTAAACGGAATCTCTTCTTACACCTTCATCACATTGGCATCAATCTTGTGGAACTTGGATAATAAAATATGTGCCACACTCCTCATATGTCGCATAAGTTGTGTATTATGAGTTTATTCTTTTCTTTTCCAATGTTTGTCTTCCTTTGTGCTTAGTACTTACAAGAGTATGTTCATGCTCAATTGCCTTGAAGCAACTAGAAAAACAATCCAAGTGGAATAAATTATCATTTCTTTCACTTGTACAACCCCTTAGAATCAAAGTATTAGCCATTAAATCCACTTCCGCTGATAATTATAGTATTTCTCTTTGAGCCCCAATGACTACAAGAAATTCCTCTTCCTCTTTCATCACCATGAGGATTAAACTATAGTTTAAAAGCATAATCATAGCATGTTTGGTACACAAATATTAGCCATCAATAATAAATAATTAACCCCTTTTATTCTATCCATGATCAAATATGAATTGAGCTTTAACATTTTCAACTTTTCCTTGTTTTGCATAAGGGGTTTTGTGTATATGTGCATGCAAGAGAGTGAAGCTACTGTGGCTATACGAAAATTCATTACCACTAACTACTAAGTTTGAACGTGCCAAAGTCTCTTGCAATTCCTCACAAACTCCCGCAGCTAGAGGCTCTGTGCTCTCCTAGCAAGAATGCTAATTTTTCAACATTATTTTGGTGAGACCGACATGAAATAAGAAAGGGTGAGGGTTTGCAAAGGCATTTCAAGTCTTCAACCATGGCAGATCAACAAGGATATCCAGGTATGAAATTTGATACTAGGACAATGCAAGAGTTTCAAGATTTTGCTATGTTCATGCAGCACTAATAAGCTATAGAAAGAAGAGAAGTCTCAACCACAAAATGTCTTCGTCACTATGAGAAACAAGGTGCTAGGAATCGAGATGATGAGGATATTTGTGCTTGTTGCGGTGCCAGAGATTCAAGATTATGGGAAAACTTAAGGGTTTAGCATGGCAAAGATTGGGAAGGTTTTAAGGTAGATTTAAAGGATGAATACTTCATAGACGATGATGAAAGGGCTACAAAAAGGGCATTCCTTGCGTGGGTTGCAAAGCTAAAGTAATGAACTTCCATAATTGAATTATTAAAGAAGTTTGAGCATTTCTATTCCCAATTATCCACAACAAAAAGACATCCCTTGAATAGGGAAAAGATAGAGTTGTTCTAGCAATAATAAGTCAAAGCACCTTGCTGTCCATTATCATTATGTCAGGTATGAAGTACGCAAAGGAACCGTTATGGTTGAACACTGTCCAAGTGACCAGATGATTGCAGACATTTTGACCAAAGGCGTCAACGAGTCACGTTTCATCCTCTTGCGCTGGGAGCTTGGAGTTGCTTCGACCTCACTCTTTCTAGATTAACTTCTTTGCTATTGTAATAGCTTTGTACGTATGACATTGTAATATTTTAGGTACCATGCACTATGCACACTCCACATTTGCACATTGTGATCTCTTAGTCACTTGAATATTTGTACATAGATGCACAATTCACTTTCACATCATCATCGTTGGTTCATATTTTCACATTGTATAGGGGCTTGGGTTTTTCCCTTGAACTCCCCAAGGGTTTTTTCATCCAAAGCTAGAGACCTTTGTTTGAGTGGGGGTTTTGGAGCTATATATGGCTCACTCTACTCAACTTGGTCTCACCTATATATTTGTATCTTGTCCTCAATATGAATCAGTCTTTGGGAGCGTATATGGTGTGTCTCTTGTCTCGTCTCTCTCTCTTTGTCTCTACATCTCAACAGCTTGTTGAGAAGTAGCCATTGTTGGAAGAGACGAGAGAGAAGCATGCGGCGTTGAGGAATCTTCAACAGATTTAACATTGGAAAGAAAATGACACAATGAGTAACACAGGAAAACTTCCTCTATTTCATTATCAGAAACGAGCTTCATAAGCTCTATTGTACATATCAGTGGTGAGGAATTCACATCCTTCTCTCCTAACAAGAACACATGTGGGCCATGGGATTCAAACACCATACTGATGTACTTGTAGCTACACTTTAGTGATGGTCCTAGGCTATGTAACCATTCTTTACCAAGTACCACATCCTACTCGCCCCATATTCATAACCTAGAAATCCAAGGATGTGGAATAGACTTGTATTTCCAATGGTATAGCTCTAACTTGAGTATCCCATACTTCAGAATCATAATTACATTCATCATTGCTACCTTGTAGTGGTGGGAACTTGGAGTTTGGGTCCATTTGAGTTTTTTATATAATCCATAGTTAATGAAATTATGAATAGCACCGTCATATACCAAGGTACGCACATTGTGCCCTTGAAGAGATCCGTGCATACGCACTAACTTATGTGCACTGAAGGTCTATTACCACGTGGAAGCTGTGATACAACATTCATCGCACCACCTCAGTGTGTGTTACCTCCATTGTGGAGAAACGTGAGGAAGACTCAAGACAGAGCAGCTGCAGCGTGTGCACTGCTTTCTCCTTGCCGTGAGCAATAGATTTTCCCTTGGGACAATCCTTTTTTCCATGGACGCTTCCCAAGCATTGAAAGCATAACTTCTCTTTTTTAGTCTACTTAAATTCCTTAGGAGAGAGAGAACCGCCAGACCCCTTGGGTTTTTTAGCTTCTTCAAAATTGGCTACTAGAAATTTCCTTTTATTGTGCCCATGATGTGGGCATGTATTACCATGTGTATTAGTAGGCATGTGATTGTTAGGTGATTTCTTTTCATCTGGATCATCACAAATGTGTGCTTTCACCATGGACTCCTCAAGTGTTTTAGGGTCTTGAGTCCTGACGTGCTTCGTAAGCTATGGTGTCAAACCACGGATAAACCCACATACTTGTTGAAAGGTGTCTAACCCTTCCAACTTGAGGATAATATCCCAATAATGAGAGATATATTCAAGTAATGTTGGATGTTGGCACATGGAACATGTGTCTCAAGCCGTCCAATTTCTATCTGCCTCATTTGTGGGCAGAAACTCTTTTTGAAACATTACCTCAAAGGCTGCCCAACTCTATGGTATGATATTCTTCTCCTTGAGAGACATCCACCATTTATAGGCCTTGCCTTTGAGGGTCACACTTGTTTGCAGTGCTCTGGCTGCATCTGAAGTGCGCCGTAAGGCGTGAATTCCATCCCACTTGCTCAAAAAGATATTCATTGCATCCTTATTGCGGTCTCGGTCCTCTCCCTCAAAAGTTGGTGGCTTGGTGTTTTTCAAAAACTTGTCCACCTCCTTCGTAGTGAGAGAATGTAGAGAATCCATCGATGAACCTTGTACATGACCAAGAGGGCCTTTCTCATCAACAACGAGTTCATGAATATGTGTGTCAACAGGACCCTCGGCCTACTATTGGATAGATTGTATCACTAAAGTGGATAATTTACTGACATTTTCATTTAGGGAAGCAAAATTATTTTCCATTACTGAGATGTGTGCTTGAAGTGCTCACAATTCTTGGATATCGAGCAATTAATAAGCGTCATCTCCTCGCGTAGCATTGCAAGCACCCTCCGTGAGAGTATCCGGCCACGAGCCATCATTGGGAGGATCATGCGTATTGTGCTCGAAATCAAAGGTCATGTTGATATTGAAATCCATGGCGACTGTTCAATGCAGGGAAAAGAAAGAAGAACACCTTGATTCCAAAAACAACCTCGTAGTGGTAGTATGCACCACTGATGTTGGTAGTTGGCCGCGGGCTAATGATACCCACAATAGTATGGTCGTTGAAAATCACAAATTCGGGAGACCAAGCTTGTCGTGAAATCACCATGGTCAATTTGCAATACAAACGCGCTTTGTTGAGCTTTCCTTGAAACAAGATTAATGTTCAATGTGAAAATATTAGCATGCAAAATTTTGCAACTTCAGCGACTGGTGGGTTGTCAAAGGATGTGGCAAGATGCAAGACCTTACCAAACTGTGTATGCCGGGGTTGTGTGTTGCTTGTATGGGGGTGTATTCCGGGGTAGGAATGCACCCTATCTTAAGTAATTTTCCCAATGCCGAAGGCCTTAGGGCAGTGCAATATGAAACCGGGTGTGCGATTGGCGATGGCATTCATAGCAAGGCTACCAAGAGAGAGAAAGGCAGAAGGTTTCGATTGTGTGCTTGGCCTCGCCTGCTATAGTGATGGGCTCCTTGCAGCCTTGCTCAGGCTCCCATCAAGCGTCACCACAAGTGGTTTGGAGCCGGTCGTCTCGTCACCTCCCCTCGCCTCAAGAGGCTCTGCACACAGACCTCCTTCGTCTTCATCCTCGCTTGGCAAGAGGTGAACTCTATGGTGCCCTTGCATGTACATGCAAACAATCAAAATACCACATCCTTGCCTTGGCTAATTTTAGCTCTGATACCACTATGAGGCCAAGGAATTGCCTTGGCTGGATTCACCGCCCAACCTCCCTTATATAACCCCTGGTTGCCGAATCCCTTGTTCCACACTGGCAGTCAGCCACCTACTAGCTCGGGTCTGTGACCCCCTTGGGTATGCCCTTGGCGTGAAATATCCACACATAATATTTAAGGTAACATTATATAGTTCATCTAATAAATATTCCGTCATTCATTTTCTTACTTCACCTTTTTTTTATGATATTTAATCTTCATGCACATTTGGCATGAGCCCATCACAACATAAGGCAATGCACTAGTTTGTATTTTTCCTACCATGTATCATTTTTAAATTCATAGCAATCCTATTATAAACTTTAGTCAAAGGCTACATGGCATGCTTATGTCCACCATGGTGAGTTTACTTTTGGAAGGAAATGACAACTTAAGCAAACCTAAGATTTATTGAGTTAGAAGCATCTAAGAGAAAGAGCAAGGGGCAAGAAGAAGGCTTCTAGCCGGACAAGTGTCATCACCAACAAGGAGATATTTTGAGATAAAGAACTAGAGAAGCAAATAGATGAGCGCTACTCATATTTTTCACATGGTAAACACTTGTGACACAAATAGCTCGACACTTGTTTGAATGCTACCAAATATCTTCTCCTTAAGGAGGAAACTTCACCTATAAGTAGGGTCCCTCTTTCGTGAATTTGGCATAATATCAAGACAAGCTCTAGTCTCCCAAGCACACTCACACTCTATCAAATCAATATCTATCAAGCCAAGCTCTCTCGAGCCAAGCTCATGCATTCCTTTGAGCCAAGCTCTTCCACCTTATCAAGACAAGCTCATACTAATATCACCATGTACTACTCTCGCCCTCATAGTTAGCATTGTAAACTCTCATGTGCTCTATATAACCATCTCTTATCAATGAATCCTTATTGTTGGTGGTTAAATAAGCCTCTTAAAGGGAATGTCTTCTTACACCTTCATCAAATTGGCATCAATCTTGTGGAACTTGGATAATAAAATATGTGCCACACTCCTCATATGTCGCATAAGTTGTGTATTATGAGTTTATTCTTTTCTTTTCCAATGTTTGTCTTCCTTTGTGCTTAGTACTTACAAGAGTATGTTCATGCTCAATTGCCTTGAAGCAACTAGAAAAACAATCCAAGTGGAATAAATTCTCATTTCTTTCACTTGTACAACCCCTTAGAATCAAAGTATTAGCCATTAAATCCACTTCCGCTGATAATTATAGTATTTCTCTTTGAGCCCCAACGACTACAAGAAATTCCTCTTCCTCTTTCATCCCCATGAGCATTAAACTATAGTTTAAAAGGATAATCATAGCATGTTTCGTACACAAGGATTAGCCATCAGTAATAAATAATTAACCCCTTTTATTCTATCCATGATCAAATATGAATTGAGCTTTAACATTTTCAACTTTTCCTTGTTTTGCATAAGGGGTTTTGTGTATATGTGCATGCAAGAGAGTGAAGCTACCATGGCTATACGAAAATTCATTACCACTAACTACTAAGTTTGAATGTGCCAAAGTCTCTTGCAATTCCTCACAAACTCCCGCAGCTAGAGGCTCTGCGCTCTCCTAGCAAGAATGCTAATTTTTCGACATTATTTTGGTGAGACCGACATGAAATAAGAAAGGGTGAGGGTTTGCAAAAGCATTTCAAGTCTTCAACCATGGCAGATCAACAAGGATATCCAGGTATGCAATTTGATGCTAGGACAATGCAAGAGTTTCAAGATTTTGCTATGTTCATGCAACACTAACAAGCTACAGAAAGAAGAGAAGTCTCAACCACAAATTGTCTTCGTCACTATGAGAAACAAGGTGCTAGGAATCGAGATGATGAGGATATTTGTGCTTGTTGCGGTGCCAGAGATTCAAGATTATGGGAAAACTTAAGGGTTTAGCATGGCAAAGATTGGGAAGGTTTTAAGGTAGATCTAAAGGATGAATACTTCATAGACGATGATGAAAGGGCTACAAAAAGTGCATTCCTTGAGTGGGTTGCAAAGCTAAAGGAATGAACTTCCATAATTGAATTATTAAAGAAGTTTGAGCATTGCTATTCCCAATTATCCACAACAAAAAGACATCCCTTGAATAGGGAAAAGATAGAGTTGTTCTAGCAAGTTGTAGGACCAGAGGTTCAATGAGAATCTTGAACTACTATTGGAAGATAAGAGTACAGAGCAAGTATTAAGAATAAAATGTAAAGAAGTGGAAGATGCAATCTCACTACTTGCCATGAGGTGACATTGGGGGGAGACGAAATGGTGGTGTCTAATGGTACTTCTCTCTCTATCGCATCAGAAAGGCCATAAAAGCCAATCTACTTCAACTCCAAAAATGGAAGGGTTCATGCTAGGTGAATTGGTAAAGGGCATGCGAGAGATGTTGAAATTGGCAAGGCTGGAAGATTCGCAATCAGGGAAACCATTGGGACAAAGAGCTCCAATTAAGAAAGGTTTTGTAAAGATTTGTATATGGTGCGATAGCATTGATCATGCCAGGAGAGATTGTGACAGCTTTAAGGATGCTTTGATCAAAGACCTTCTATTTTTCAAGGATGGCAGGGTTCATCTCATAGAAACATGAATGCTTTTTGGAACCAACTTTGGGAAAGTTGAAATGTGAAAGTCAGTGTAAGAAATTTCCACAAACCAAGCTATTGCAGTAGGGTTGAGGTATAGCAACATATGGAATGAATATCAAGCATGTGTCAAATAAAGATCTAAGACATAATGTGCATGTATCAGATGAGTTGTGGCCATGTGTTGTAGCATCTTCTATAAAAGGAAAGGTAACTACAAATATATACTACATAAAGCTGGAGATTATATTTATGAAAACACAAGGTGGAATGATCTAGTGTTTGCTTTGTAAGTTCATGTATACATTACAAAATACTAACCGCATAAACCTATCTTAGAAGAAAAGTACAAATGAGAGAATGGTTATGAAGGGACCTCAAAAAGGGCTACCAAAAGTGGGGAAAGCAGAGATAATATTTCTCCAAGAGAAGCTTCACCACAATAGGTTTCACCACCTGAAATACCCAAGGGGGATATATCATTTTAAAGGAAGCAGACAAAGAGAAAAGCAAAGATTCCTTCATATAAGTTGCAAAATTAGATATAGAGGTTGCTACAAATGTGAAGAAGGTATTGAAAGAAATAATTTCAGCTAATAGAAAAGTTGTGTTTACATTGGGTAAAGTTCTTCATAGGAGTGTATGGAGAAAAAGATGATGGATGATGGATCAGCCTACACACGAGGATAAAGAGTAGGGATGGTAAGAAATCTATCCAATCCTCACTATGTGTGTGAACCAGGAGAGGAACTGTGATAGCTTATGTGAGAATCCTCTTCAAAATGCAAATAGAGAATTTAAAGATCAAAGAGAAATGAGGGGTTTTGGTCAAGTACCATTTGTAATTGTATGTGGCATATTTCATCGATATTGTGTGAGTTATTTGCCCCATTGGTGTTGGCTTGGTGCCGGCCCAAGATCATTTGTATCTAAACATAAAAAATCTTCCTCTTTTGAGCTGAATTTTTTGGGGGTGTGTGTTTGTGTATGTGTGTCTCCACGTTGAGTGGGCAAATGGACAGTCTCTCACCTGCCACTCCATCGGTGTGTTTCCTATCTTGGCCAGGTGGGTTGTGTAAGCCAAGTGGTGCCCCATAGTGTGACTGTGTGTATCATCCCAAGAGTGTCTGTCGGGTGATTATAGAGGCATTGTGTGTGTTTCCATCCCACTCACACCGTCATTAATTTAAGCTTTGTTAATCATATCAATGAGTTTGGGAGACGTTAACCGCCCGCTTGCAAAGGAAGCTTAAACTCCTTGTTTTCAGTTAATTCGAGTGACGGTGCTGTTAACAGCCCGCCTTGGTTATTGATTAGATTGTACTCAAAGTTTTATTCAATTAATTGATGATTACTATGGTTACCATATCTTTTAGTATGTGTTATTCTTATTCTCTCTCACACCTCTCACAACCAGAGGCCCGTGGCTCATGTTTTGCACACATGTCCCCCGATATAGTGCATTAGTTTTTACATGATGGAAACCACTGATGAGCATCGTGATACATGTATTTAGATGCATGGAAACATTCTCCATAATGTACATATATACACATAGAATATAAGGTAAAATTATATAGCTCATCTAATAAATTATTCGAGAGTCATTTTCTTCCTTCACCTTATTTTCTTTATAATATTTAATCCTCATGCATATTTAGTATGAGCCCATCACAACATAATCCAATTCACTAGTTTGTTTTTTTTCCTACCATGCATCATTTTTAAATTCATATCAATCCTCTTATTAAATTTAGTTAAAGACTACATAACTATTGGAAGCAAATGATAACCTAAGAAAACCGAAAACTTATAAAGCTAGAAGCATCTAAGAGAAAGAAAGAGTTTCAAGAACAAGAATTCTAGCACAAGTGGCAAGAAGAATACTTTAGAAAGATTGGAAAGAAGAAGACTTCTAGGAAAATTGTCATCACCAACAAGGAGAGATTTTGACATAAGAAATTGGAGAAGCAAATACACAATGTCACTCATATTCATCACATGTTTAACACTTCTGACACATGTAGATTGTGTTTGAATGCTACCAAATATCTTCTCCTTAAATATGCAACTTCACCTATAAATATGCCCCCTATTCCCTCACTTGGGCATAGTATCAAGACAAGCTCTAGTCTCCCAAGCACACTCACACTCCGTCAAATCAAGCTCTATCAATCCAAGCTCTCTTGAGCCAAGCTCCTCCATTATATCAAGCAAATATCTTCCACTCCATCAAGCCAAGCTCATACTACTATCATCATGACAACTCTTGCCCCACATTGTAAACTCTCATATGCTCTATATAACCATCTCTTATCGATAAAACCTTATTGTTGTTCATCAAAGAAATATCTTACTCCTTCATCAAATTGGCATCAAGGTTGTGGAGCATGGACAATAAAAAGTGTATCTCATTCAATTTATGCTAGAGTTGCATGGTGTGATTTTCTTCTTTTCTTTTCCAATGTTTATCTTTCTTTTTGTCTAGTACTTAGAAGTCTCTCATTGTGTTGACTTGCGTTGAGGCGAACGTCTAGAAAAACAACCCAAGTGGAATAAATTCTCCTCTCTTTTTCTTGTATCATACTTTAGAATCAAAGTATTAGCCATAAAAACCACTTTCAATAATTATTAGTGTTTCTCTTTGAGCTCGAACAATTGCGGGAAATTCCTCTTTCTCTAGGAGTTGAGCCCGTGCTTGTTTTTGCTATGAAGGAGGAATATTTAAATGCACAGCTCATCCTAATTTCTAGGAAGAATATATATATGTTTGTGAGCATTAAATTGAAATTTCAAAGGACAATTTGCATGTTGGGCCACAAAGGTTAGCCTCCATTAATGCATCATTAACCTGTTTTATCCTACCCATGATGGGATATGAATTGAGCTATGGCATTTTAATTTTTGTCTTGTTTTGAGTGAGGGGTTTTATATATATGTGTAAGTGAGAGAGTGAATCTCCCATGTCTACACTCAAAGTTAACTACTAAGTTTCAAGGTGTCAAAGTCTCTTGCAATTCCTCGCAACTCCGAAAGCTAGAGGCCATATGCTGAATGCCAACTTTCCAACACTAGGCACAATGACAAGGATAGTGAGTAAGCGACACGATGCATGATGATGAGGACGATGCACAACAATTTTGTGTGCATTAGATGAAAAAGGCCAACACTTACATGGAATTAACCTAGAATTTTTGTTAAATGAGATTATTATTCTCATTGTAGTATCCTCTTGAAAGACAATAACGTAAATAATCTATGATCATTTTTCAAAGGATAAAATGCGCAATGCCTTTAATATAAATGACCTTAGGATCTCACACGTTGGACACAATACTATTGTAATGAAAAGCAGTAAGAAGGACAATCGGATGGGTTTTTTTTAACATCAAGAAGGGTGACCATGGGTTAAAATCTTTAGAGTACTTTTCTAATACGATTTTGTATGTAGATGCGAGTAGATGATACTAGTTCATGTCAGCCCTCTGATATCTCTCTCAAATTTTTAGTCTCTCTACCTCAATTACGTTGTTTGTGGACAACAATTGTGTTGAGGATCGTAGAGTGGTACATACTTTTGATGCACTAACTACATATTTTTGTTATAGTGTATATGGATTCATAAGTAAAGTGGTTGTGATAGTAAACATCAAAGCTTTGTATAAAAGGGCCTAACCAATGTAGAGCCTTGCTCTAGAATTGCACTACCATGAACCCCAACTACTGTTGATTCTTCGTAAACCCTCAACACAACATATGGAATTTTTCTCCAATAGAGTGACATGGGGGTTGTATGATGCATCAACTAATATCCTATATCAGTATTTTAGGCTGCATTGCCTTTAGCATAAGCACCAATTAATCAATTGTGGGTGTGTAGAAGGATTCTTACCATATGTATATTTCTTTCAAAGCAATGGCTTGACAATGGTTTCCATCAAGTTGTCATTGCTTGTTCAAAGACAAAAGGAAAAGTGCCACCCAGAGATGTTCACTTTGTGGTACCATGTTGTGGCTTCATGCATGAGTCAAGGCAAGGATTGGTTAGCACTGCATGATAGAGATTAGAGTGCATGATCATCTTCTTGGTCTTCTTCTATCTCAGTAAGAGGGTCATAACCATAGATGATAGAGAGAATTCCTTGAGAAGAAGTTTCCAAGAATAATTGCATGATTGATAAGTGCAATGTGGTGTTGCATGGAAAGATTTGTAAAGGAACTTGAGCATAAGATCAAGTTGAAATAAGAGGAACATCATAGAATCAATAGTGATGATAGACATGATAATAGTAGTGAGTGTGATTGTGGACACAAGGGTAGAAGTTGTAGAAGACATGTCAATGGAGACCAGTATAGACATGATCAACACGATGATGGAGATTGGGATAGACATGATCAGCACAAGAGAATCCATGAAAGATAAAGAGACCATGAAAATAGAGGATAATTATAAACAAGATGATAGCCACATTGATGCAATGGAAAAACGACTCATAGAGAGCATGATGCTCCAAGGATATGTTGGTAGTAACAATAATGATGGACATTGAGTTTAGAATAGGAGGGAACAACATGATAGAAACCCTCACTCTTGAAAATGGCATCAACCATACAAACTTGAGTTATCCAATGTTTACCGAGATAAGATTTTATGTGACATGATCATGGCTACTTTCTATGGCATGTGGGATTTCGTGATCGAAAGAAAGGGATTATGCATTTGTTGCAAATACCTTCATATGAGTGTAATTTCTTCTTGAAAAGAGATGAACATGTATGGATAAAGATTTTTGTCATGTCTTGAAATATATGAGAGATGTGGACTAAAGAAAGACAATATCTTCACTAATGGTCATATGTAGAATGGTAATAAGAAAAATGTTGTGAAGAGAGATCGAGAGGTATGGATTAAGATTTTTTCCATAGATGGGATAACAAATTTCCTTTGTATAAGGGATATGGAACAATCAAGAATAAGTTTATAATCAAGTCTCAAGATATTTTTTATTCTGAGCACACCCTCTCTCACTCTCTTGTAGCTTGAGACGTGCTCATAAGAGTTTGATGAGACTCCACTTCTTGATTTTTCCAAGGTATGCACTCTAGATTGGAAGTTGAAGTATCCAACTAATTGAAGCAACAAATTCAGAATGGACTCTACATAGTGAGTGTGTATATATAGTGGGGACCCCAACCTATATATAGCACGAGGGTACGCTCTATAGATAGCTCCAACACCCTTACTCAAATAGAGTTCCCTAATTGTGGTTGAATTGGGGGTACAAGGGAAAAACCCACAACACTATATAGATACATTGTTGTATTAATAAATTTTCAAATTTACAAAATATGTTTTTGCGGAGCTACATCACTCCTTAATATACAAGAATGTCCATGAAGTCCCATAAAAAATTCTAATGGACACAAATTTAAAGTCTGAATTGCAGGAGCTACATCATTCATGTGCCCTTGCAAGGATCTTTGGAAATTTGAATAATCATACACAACTGAGATATTGCTAATGATTTGGTAAATTAGCTTTAGCATCTTTGATCCCTTGTATATGCTCCTTGATGTGATCTTCATCTTGTAATCAACATCAACTCAAGAAACATATCAAAACAATCACATCACATTGTCCTTAGAGACGATTCACGATGCACTACAAGAGGTTATTCATATTAGCGACGCTCACACAGCGACGCAGTTCCCTTTTGCTGCGAATCTGACAGATTTACACTATTTTGACCATAACTTTTTACCTGTAGCTCGGAATGACATGCTTCAAAAGGAAAAATTGAACTTCTCAACATGTTTGATATGAATTTGGACTATTCTTCACGCCCATGCACCAAGGAATTCGGTCTGGAAGGTCCACACTAGGCTAGGGAACCTTTTGCTTCAAAGTCTTCTTGTATGGGCCCTTTGCTTGTATGCATCCAAGGGGAATCATGCTTTTTTCAAAAGGCTATGATGCTTAAACAAATAGAGGAGGGCCCAATATTATTTTCTTGTGAAAAGAATATACAATTGGAGTCTTTTTGAAAGGAGAGAAACTATATGTATATTCTTAAGAGATGTTGGGCCACCTATGTAGGGGGCATAGAAGACTTGTAGAGAGGGACCATAATCTTTGGTAAAGACAAGTGGAGAGTTGATTTCCATGGGAATTTATCTATAAGGGGTGGAAGATGGATATATTATTTTTCTACTACTAATTCACAAGAGGTAAGAAAGTTTGGGGGTATATAGTTCGTTATTGTATGCTTATTCTATTTACAAAGCAAAAAAGAAAAGGGTGGTAATATAAATATATGACTAAGGTGACATTTTTGGGAAGAGTATAAT
Organism: Adiantum capillus-veneris; assembly: GCF_014529385.1. Classification (NCBI taxonomy): domain Eukaryota; kingdom Viridiplantae; phylum Streptophyta; class Polypodiopsida; order Polypodiales; family Pteridaceae; genus Adiantum; species Adiantum capillus-veneris. The sequence goes on along the minus strand of NC_140957.1, from coordinate 44,791,765 downwards.
GTATGTGTCGCCACAAAGGTTAAACGAAGAGGGGGAATTTACTCTAGATAACTTAATAGCATAGAAAAATATATACACATATGAGGAAGAGGACGTTGAGTAGGCTGACAAATGTTGCAAAAAGATGGTTACCATTTTATGCCACTCATATTATCCCTCCCCCAAGCCTAGAGATATTCATATCTTTAGGAGGACGGTGTTGCTTCTTTTCTTCTTTTTTTCTCTTTTTTTTTTGTCATTTTTCCTTTTCCACTTTTTTTTTTTTTTCAATAGAAGGAGTGTCATGCACTCTTTTACTCCATTAGACCTGCTTTTCATTACCTCAATCCCATAAATCGGAGATGGGAGGGTTGCCTTGGGTATGTTCAGATTCCAAGTCTGGTTCTTCTTTGCACATCAAAGCTGTAAAAATAGGTGGAGCATTTGCCAAGCTGAAGGGAGCCATGCCAATTTGGAGCTTAGACGATGTAGGCAGATGACTGCCTATCAACGGATTGATACGTTGAAAGTAGGGCTTTAATCTCCATCCATTGACTCTGGTCTTGTGGAGTTTTCCTGATAAATCTGCTAATCTGTAACTACCATTCCCAAACTTTGTTTTTATCATGAAAGGTCCCTCCCATCTTTGCAAAAACTTTTTGTCAAGTCGAGTATCAAGTCGGTTATCATAGAGAAGAACCAACATACCTTCCTTCAATCCTTTCCCCTTGAGCTTCTTGTTGATTTTATCCCTTTGGCTTGTTGCTTTGGTGATGTAGTGATCAATGGACTCTTCTCTATCTAGCTCAAGTCGTTGGAGATCTAAGATCCTTTCATGTAGAACCTCCTTTGGTTTTTTTGCCACTCTTGCAAGAACGCGCAAGCTTGAGAGCTCTACCTCAATGGGGAAAAGTGCTTCCTGTCCATAAACTAGATGAAAAGGGGTGAATTGGGTAGATACCTTGAAAGATGTCCTATACGCCCAAAGAGCAGCCGTCAAATGGCGATCCCAATCATTAGGCCGGTCCACAACCTGTTTAGAAATGATCTTACATATCATTCCATTCACTTTTTCCACCAATCCATTGCATTGAGGATAGTAGGGTGTGGAATGCAGGTGTTTCACTTTTAACCTCCTCAAGAGATCATTCAGAAGGTCAGCCCTAAAACCCGGGCCTCGATCTGATAAGATTTCTAGGGGTGTTCCAAACCTACTACAAATATGATCAAAAATAAACTTTGATACCTCTTCAGCTGTGATTCGGGTTGTGCTTGTTGCTTCCGCCCATCGTGTCATGTAGTCAACACCCATGATGATGAAAACCTTCCCTGTAGAAGTACGAGGTAAGGGACCTATTGCATCCACACCCCACTTTTCAAAAGGGCCATAAGATATTATTGGGACTCGAGGCTCATATGTTAGTCGTCTATCCCCAGCAATTTGGCATGGCTTACATGCTTTACACCAATATTGGACATCACGATGTAAGCTCGGCCAAATAAACCCTGCTTGTAAAATCTTCCTACTTGTAATATCTTGAGAAAAGTGACCACCACAGACATTATCATGACATGAAAGAAGAATTTTCTCTATCTCTTGCACACCTGGTACTCTCCTCAAGACCAAATCTTTCCCAATATCCCATAGGGTACTACAAGTGGGTGTTTCATGATGAGTTTGTATACATCCTATGGACTTAGAGCCACAGGATGCTATATGTAGGTGGTTCATGAGGAAACATGTAGGTGTTTAATAATGAGTATGTATACATCCTTTGGACTTAGGGTCATATGATGCTTTATGTAGGTGTTTGTGTTGACATCATATGGTCGTACGACATTTCAGACACTACATGGGTTGTGTCATGACAAGTATATATACATCCTATAGCCTCAGGGCCATAGGGCACTATATGTAGTTATTTCATGATGTGTGTGTGTGTATATATATATATATATATATATATATATATATATATATATATATATATATATATATATATTCTATGGCCTCAAGGCCATAGGGCACTATAAGTAGTTGTTCCATGATGAGTATACAACATCCTATGGCCCTAGGATCGTAGGATGCTTTATGTAGGTGTCTTGTGCTGAGTATATATATGTCCTATGGCCTTTAGCCCATATGATGTTTTATGCAGGTGTTTTGTGTATAGTAAGTATACATTCTATTGCCTCAATGTCATAGGGAAATGTATGTATTTGATTAATGATAGGTGTCTCATGATGAGTATGTATACATCCTATGGCCTTAGGTCCATAGGATGCTATATATAGGTGTCTTGATATGATTATATATATACATCCTATGGCCTTAGGTCCATAGGGCCCTATACATAGGTGTTTCATGATGAGTATATGAACATCCTACGGCCCAAAGGCCATAGGATGCTATATGTTGATGTCTCTAGCTAAGTATCTTTTGGATTATGACCACTCGGGACTATCTATTCGTGTTTTGTGGTGAGTTATATCTGCATCCTATGGATTTTGGGCCATAGGGTGCTATATTTAGCGATTTCAAAAAGCTAGAGCCCGCTAGCACATAAGGGGGTACGTATGAGTAGCAAGATATGCCACATGGCGCATCCACATCGATTGATCCTATGCCATGTGGCGCATCCAAAACCATTGATTATATCTGTTGAGATGTCGAGCTCTACACCTTGAGCTGGCATCCACTACGGGTCTTGGCCGCTTACGGCATTTACTCACTGGCGCGTTAGGTGACCCACACGGAGGATCTCTGCCAGTGATTCTACAGCTAGACTACACTTATAGTGCCAGCCTAGTACGCTTCCAGCGAGTTCACACTTAGTGACCGCATGTACATATGTGCTACTTTTCAGCTTTAGCACTTAGTCATTTTGTACTCTCTTTTCTGTGAAGAAGAAGAAGAAGCTTTCCATCTCTGTGTGCTTTGTGCTTGTCTTGTGTAGCTCTCTTGCATCCTCATTCTTTACAATATCTAGATACCGTGTCTCAAGTAGTCCCATGGATGTACATCCATATGATATGGTTACGTCTTTGAAGGGAAATAAAAAACGATGGCACACACGTATCGCATGATCAAATGTGTGATCAAATTGCGTATGTGCACCTTTACAACCCTTTTTGCAAATGCGCACTAGCACCTTTGAAACCCATTCTAGTATATGACCTCCTGATTTAAATACTATTTGTATAAATATGTGTATGTTGTATGTATGCTCACACTTTCAAAACACACTTGCAACTAGTGTACAATTGCACGTGCAAAAAAAAGGTAAAAATTTTGAATTTTTTTTCTTGCTTACCCCAAATTTTTCCAAAATTAGTTTTTAACTCTCCTGGTCAACACTGCACCAAAAATAGCACACTTTTACAGGAACCACGATAGCAGGTTGAGTAGATTTGCTGGTTTTTGCAGATTGCAGCTATTTTGTCTTAGTGCTTCAAGATGTTTGACGGTTTCAGTTAGATTGTTACTGAGAAGCTTGAGAAAAATAACTACCCTGCATGGAAGTTCAGAATAACAAATTTCCTAAAAGGAAAAGGTTATTGGGACTATGTAGAAGGAGACAATGAAAAGGAACCAGAGATTCCCGAGGCAAATGCTACAGCAGAACAAAGGAAAGCTTTGAGGGACTGGCAACAAGGCCAGAGCAAAGTGATGTATTGGCTGTCTATGAGCATCACAGATGGCATGATGGGCTATCTACAGGATGCTGAAACCCCCGCCATTGCATGGAGAAACTTAGGCAGAGTGTTCGAGGTGAACACCAAGGCCAGGAAGCTTCAACTAAAGTCGGAGCTAAATCAGGTTAAGAGGAACAACCTCTCAATCAATGATTATGCCTTGAAGATCAAGAGTATCATTGAGGCTCTTGGATCTATTAAAGTCTCAGTGGAAGACGATGACATTGTCCGTGCATGCTTGGATGGTCTAGGAGATGAGTATGTACATTTTAGGTCTTCCATGAATACAAGAGACGACATCCCCGTGTTCCAAGATTTGATTTCTATGCTTATTCTTGAAGAGAAGAACCTTGACACATCTTCTTCTCATGGCAGAAATAATTCTGAACAGGCCTTCTATTCTAACTCCAACAGAGGTAGAGGTAGAGGTCGTGGTCGAGGCCCAAGGGGTTGCAGGGGCCAATTTCTGGAAGGTCAATCAAATCAAAACAATACAGGTGGCAGGGGAAACCAGTCTCAAGGCAGGGGGAATCAAAGAGGTCGTGGTGCAGGATCAAGCAGGCAGCAACATACTCCAGATAGTAGAGAATGTTGGACTTGTGGTGAAAGAGGTCACATGTCACGTGACTGTCCAAAGGGAAAAGCAAGTAGAAAGAGAGAACAGGGCAACTATGCATCTACTAGCAGAGATGCAGATGATAGCAAAAACGAGCGCATGTTTGTTATGCAGCATGTAATGAATACAATGACTGCAGAGAATTCCACCCAAGATGATGTTTGGTATGTGGATTCAGGTGCCTCTAATCACATGACGTCTCGTGGAGAGTGGTTTAGAGATATGCGCAAACCAGATGTGTCAGGCTATGTGCAGACAGGAGATGATACAGCTCACCCCATTGCTCATGTAGGGGACATACCTCTAAATACGAAGAGTGGGAAATCAAAGTACTTAGTAGATGTACTTCATGTCCCAAACATTACAAAGAATCTTGTTTCTGTTGGACAAATGGTTGAGCAGGGTTTGCAGGTTCGCTTCAATCCAAATGGCTGTTATGTAGAAGATTTCCAGAATGGCTGTAAGCTGATCACAGAGGGCAAATGTGTGGGCAGAATGTTTACGCTGAATGTAGACATGCCTGAGGTAAAAGCTGCATTATTTGCACAGGGCACAGGTGTTGTGGCTGATGTTGACATTTGACACAAACGCATTGGCCATGTCAATGAGCAGAGATTGTGCAGCATGCAATCAAAACAGATTGTAAAAGGTTTGCCCAAATTCAAGGTGGATGGTATGCATAAAGTGTGTGCAGCATGCCAGTTTGGAAAACAGTCAAAGGGCTCATTTCCACATGAGCGCAATGTATGTAAAAGGCCACTTGAGGTGGTGCACACAGATGTTTGGGGTCCAACCGATACTGCAAGTATACATGGTTGCAGGTATTATGTCTCTTTCATTGATGACCATACAAGGAAAGTATGGGTCTACTTCATCCGTAACAAAAGTGAAGTGTTTGGTCACTTTCAAGACTTCAAAGTCATGATTGAGAAGGAGACAGATATGCAAATCAAGACATTGAGGTCAGATGGAGGGGGAGAGTACTTCTCCAATGATTTTTCAGATTTTCTACGAATGCATGGTATATACAGGCAGTTTACATGCAGATATACTCCACAGCAGAATGGGGTCGCAGAAAGGAAAAACAGGCACATTGCAGAGGTTGCACGTGCATTGATGAATGAGAAGAACATGCCTCATCATTTCTGGGCTGAAGCTGTAAATACAGCTGTGTACATTATGAACAGGACACCTACAGCTGCGGTGCATGATGTAACACCTGAGGAAAAGTTTACAGGTACAAAGCCTGATTTGGCACACTTGAAAGTGTTTGGCTGCATAGCTTACGTGCATGTACCAGATGAGTTGCGTAGGAAATTGGATCCTAAAGCAGAGAAATGTATTCTTGTGGGATATTCCCTTGAACAAAAGGGGTACAGGTGCTACAATCCTACTACACGAGAATTACGAGTGAGCAGAGATGTAGTCTTTGATGAGATGAGCAGCTGGTACAGTAATGCACATGGCACTATTGGGGCTGATGTAAAAGATGATGTGGTTGTACAAAATGTGAGGCCACAGTCACAGGTTTTGAGTGGACCACAAGAGTCCTCTTCTTGTGGCTCTGTTGAGAAACCATGGAATGGTAGACTACGTACGCAGGTTACTCCACCAACAGGTACAGGGAATGTATCACGAAAAGGAAAGGAAAAGGTTGATGAACCTCCCTTTATGGTTGATGCATCATCAGGTTTTTCACATGTAGACATGGATTCAGATGGTTTTGAACAAAGTCTTGATGAGGAATTTGGAATTCCGGCTGTCAGGACACCTGGTGTAAGGAAAGTACAAGAAGATGCTAGAGGGCAAAGGAGTGACCCAGGACCGCGCAGATCTAATAGAGTCAGAAATCCAGTTCAGAAATTGACTTATGATGGGTATCTAGCGCATCACCAAGCCTACATGGCTAAGGTGATACAGGATGTGGAGCCCACATGTTTTGAGGATGCAGTTGGAAATGTGCATTGGGATGATGCAATGAATGAAGAGATGGCTGCATTGGAAGCAAATGACACATGGGAGTTGGTTCCATTGCCAAGTGGCAAGAAAGCTATTGGCTGTAAATGGGTGTATAAAACCAAGCATAAGGCTGATGGTAACATTGAGCGTCACAAGGCAAGGCTGGTCGCAAAGGGTTATGCACAGACGTATGGCATAGACTATGAGGAGACCTTTGCTCCAGTGGCAAAGATGACGACTGTGAGAGCTGTCATAGCAGTGGCTGCATCTAGAGGATGGATTATGCATCAAATGGATGTAAAGAATGCCTTCTTGAATGGTGAGTTGCAAGAGGAAGTGTATATGGATCAGCCACCTGGTTATGTCGATCCAGGTTACCCAGATTATGTATGCAGACTTCTCAAAGCTTTGTATGGTTTGAAGCAGAGCTCTAGAGCATGGTATGACAGGATTGCCAAGTATCTTGTCAGTATTGGTTTTAGGAGAGCTCATGCTGATCATTCACTCTATGTACGTGAGAGTGATGTGGGGATTGTGGTCATTACCATATATGTAGATGACCTTATTATTGTTGGTGACAATGCTATGGAGATTGACCATGTGAAGGGTCTTCTCAAACAGGAGTTTGAAATGAAAGATTTGGGCGAGTTGCGCTACTTTCTTGGCATTGAGGTGATCAGGACTCCAGAGGGTGTATGGCTGTCACAGAGACAATATGCTTTGGACATGTTGTCAAAGTATGGTATGGCTGATTGTAAGCCGATTTCCATTCCCTTGGATGTGAATGCAAAGCTGAGTGCAGAGAAGGGTGATGTTGTTGAGGATGTCAATATGTACAGGAAGATGGTGGGTAGTCTAATCTACTTGACTATCACAAGGCCAGACTTGAGCTACACAGTAGGCTTGGAGAGTCAGTTCATGCAGCTTCCGAGGAAGCCACATTTGGATGGAGTACGACGCACACTTAGGTATGTGCAAGGGACTCTTGACTACGCATTGTTCTATGCAGCAGATGCACCATTAGCATTGTATGGGTATACAGATGCAGATTGGGCAGGTAGCATTGTTGATAGGAGATCTACGAGTGGCTTCATGTTCTCTTTTGGGAGTGCTGCTGTTACTTGGAGTAGCAAAAAGCAGCCTACGGTTGCTTTATCGAGCACAGAGGCCGAGTACAGAGGTGCAGCAGTTGCGGCGTGCGAGGTAGCTTGGCTACGCACATTACTTGAGGACTTAGGAGTGCAGGTGGACCAGCAGATTGTCATTCATTGTGACAACCTCAGCAGCATGCAGTTGGCTAGGAACCCAGTGTTCCATGCTAGGACCAATCACATAGAGGTCCATTACCACTACGTTCGAGAGCGAGTGTTGGCGGGCGACATCGACTTGGTCTACGTCAGCACAGAGGAGCAGATAGCGGATATCTTTACCAAGGCCCTCTGAGCTGAGAAGCTTCGACGTTTCCGGACTATGCTTGGACTCTGCGACATGCAGAGCTCGAGGGGGAGTGTTGAGATGTCGAGCTCTACACCTTGAGCTGGCATCCACTACGGGTCTTGGCCGCTTACGGCATTTACTCACTGGCGCGTTAGGTGACCCACACGGAGGATCTCTGCCAGTGATTCTACAGCTAGACTACACTTATAGTGCCAGCCTAGTACGCTTCCAGCGAGTTCACACTTAGTGACCGCATGTACATATGTGCTACTTTTCAGCTTTAGCACTTAGTCATTTTGTACTCTCTTTTCTGTGAAGAAGAAGAAGAAGCTTTCCATCTCTGTGTGCTTTGTGCTTGTCTTGTGTAGCTCTCTTGCATCCTCATTCTTTACAATATCTAGATACCGTGTCTCAAGTAGTCCCATGGATGTACATCCATATGATATGGTTACGTCTTTGAAGGGAAATAAAAAACGACGTCACACACGTATCGCATGATCAAATGTGTGATCAAATTGCGTATGTGCACCTTTACAACCCTTTTTGCAAATGCGTACTAGCACCTTTGAAACCCATTCTAGTATATGACCTCCTGATTTAAATACTATTTGTATAAATATGTGTATGTTGTATGTATGCTCACACTTTCAAAACACACTTGCAACTAGTGTACAATTGCACGTGCAAAAAAAAGGTAAAAATTTTGAATTTTTTTTCTTGCTTACCCCAAATTTTTCCAAAATTAGTTTTTAACTCTCCTGGTCAACACTGCACCAAAAAATAGCACACCTTTTTCGAGCGAAAATTCTCTAATTTTGATTGCTTTTTACTGTATTTTTTAGTATGCAATTTTTGGTCCCGAGACGGTGATTTCAACCATGGGTATCATTCCACTCGTAGCAAGAAGATACAGACACTGAAAAGATCTCACGCCAACTTTTTGAAAAATTTCCATAATTCTTCCCCCCCCCCCCCGAAAAGCTCTTTCAATTTCCAATCCACTGGTATGACTTTCCCACTAAGAAAACGATTCTAAACCCTTCAAAATTCAAAATAAAGAAGAACGGTAAGTTTAAGTTTAAAATTTTAAATTCAAAATTTGAATTTTGAATTAACAAAATTAACTAACTTTATCTCTGTCTCTCTTTCTTTCTTTTTCGAAACCCTACATGTGCTATCTCTGTCGTGCGTCCTCCCTGCGCATCCTCTACTTTCTCGAACAACGCTCTTTGCGAGCTCCCTGCGCCTCTCCGAAAGCCCTCCCTGTGCCTCCTCTGCTCTCTCGAACAACGCTCCCTGCACACCCCTTGCGTCTCTCCCAAACGCCCTCCCTCTCTGTGCCTCTCTCGAATGGCTCATTTGCTCCCCTTCTGCCGCGTGCCCTCCCTACGCCTCGAAGTGCCTCCTCTCTCGAATGAGCAGCGCCCCTATGTCACCCTTGCTGCACCTCTTCTCCCAAACAAACAGAGGTGCCCTTTGCCGAACAAATAGCCGCCCTTTGCCGCCCTCCGTGCGCCTTCTCTCAAGCATGCAGTACCTCACGACATCAAACGCCTCCCTGAGCCTCTCTCAAACGCCAAGCGTCCTATGGCACCGCCTCTTCCGTCATCTCTCTTCCTCCCTATGCCTCTCTCCCAAACAGGGAAGTGCCTCACGACAACGCTCACATGTAAGCTCAATCTTTCTTTGTACATTTATTTACCTCTCTATTAAAAAAAATAGTAAAATAGTAAAGAAGGAACCTTTGTATTGTACGCGTTTTGTTGATGTAGAGAGGTCCTAGAAAGAGAAGATGTGGTAGGGGGTGCGTGAATGACAATGTTTTAGGGTAAACCGGTAGATATTCACGCCCAAATTTGACAAAAGACCATCTGCTATATGAATGAGGAGAGATGAGAAGAGGGAGAAAAATAATTATTTGGATTGAGAGAGAAAAGAGGGAAAAGGAGACAAACAGAGGAGAGGAAGCTGAGAGAGAGGGAGGAGAGGAAGAGAGGTAATTAGGTCAAATAAACAATTTATATCCAAAAGAGAGAGAGAGAGAGAGAGAGAGAGAGAGAGAGAGAGAGAGAGAGAGAGAGAGAGAGAGGGCACCTTGTGCCGCTGGGGCCATAGGGTGTCAACATAGAGCATAGAGGGGCTTTTAGTAGCATCGAGGACACCACGACCCTGGGCCATAGGGTGTCAATGTAGAGCATTTATGTTTTTTTTAATTGGCATGGAGGATGACACCTTGTTGTCGTAAAGCAATAGGAGACAAACATAGAGCAATGGTGGTTTCTTCTTAGCATGGAGGACAACGGCCATAAGATGCCAAGATAGAGCATGGAGAGTTTTCCCTAGTATACAAAAAACCCCACGGCCATAAAAAGAGCACCCTTGGCCATAGGTTGCAAAAAAACCCTCATGAAGGGTTTCTTCTGAACATAGAGGGCACCTTGTGGCCTTGGGGCCATAGGATGCCAATATAGAGCATAGAGAGGTTCTTACCAGCAAAGAGGGGATCCTATGGCCTTCAGGTCACAGCCAAGGGAGGTCACCTAATAAAAAAGTAACCTATCACGTGAGTGCAACAGAAGGGTATTTAAAGTTCTTGAAACTTACAAAAATATATATACAAAAGGGCACTTACAGATTTTAAAAGAAAAGGGTATATTATATTTCTAATAAAATTCACAAATAAGGGGTTTTACAAACATGTCTTGAACGCACGTGATATGGTAGTTTTACACATAGTGAACCCCCCGAGGGCCACATGGTACCATATAGAGAATAGAGAGGTTCTTACTAGCATAGAGCGGACCCTATGGCCTTTACGCAAAATGATGCCAATATAGAGCATGGAGAGGTTCTTACTAGAATAGAGGGGACCCTATGGCCTTCAAGCCACATGGTGCCAATATAGAGCATGGAGAGGTTCTTACTAGAATAGAGGGGACCCTATGGCCTTCAAGCCACATGGTGCCAATATAGAGCAAATAGTGTTTTTTACTGGCATATAGAGCACCCTAGGCCATTGGTTGTCAAAAATTCATCATAAAGGGTTTCTTCAAATTGAAAACATAGAGGGCACCTTGTGGCCCTTGGGGCCATAGGATGTCAATATGGAGCATAGAGAGGTTCTTACTAACATAGAGGGGACCCTATGGCCTTCAGGACTTAGGGTGCATGCCAATATAGAGCAAATAGTGCTTTGTACAGACATAGAGAGCACTCTATGGCCCTCGAGCCATAGGTTTCCAAACCAATGAGGGTTTTTTGGAAACAATGAGGGCACCTTGTGGCCTTGGGGCCATAGGATGTCAATATAGAGCATAGATCATAGAGAATAGAGAGCTTCTTACTAGCATAAAGGAAACCCTATGGCCTTTTGGCCACAGGGTGCCAATATAGAGTAAACAGAGGTGCTTACTAGCATAGAGGGGACCCTATGGCCTTCAGCCCACAAGGTCTCCTCAATATAGAGCAAATAGTGTTTTTTAAAGACATAGACAACACCCTATGGCCCTGGGGCCATAAGTTGTCAAAAAACCATCATGAAGGGTTTCTTCAAAACATAGAGGCCACCTTGTGGCTTTGAGGCCATAGGATGTCAATGTAGAGCATAGAGAGGTTCTTACTAGCATACAGGGGACCCTATGTTCTTCAGGCCATAGGGTGCCAATATAGAGCAAATAATGCTTTTTTTTAGTAGCATAGAGAGCACCCTATGGCCTTTATTTCTTGTCATATATTTCTTGAGATCCGGAGGTTATCTTGACTTGCTCATGGCGAGAAACTCTCGATGTCAGGTTTGCCTCCCAAAATTTAGGTTGTGAAGGGGAAGTGAGGATCTCTCTCTCTCTCTCTCTCTCTCTCTCTCTCTCTCTCACACACACACACACACACACACACACACACACACACACACACACACACACACACACACTCACTCACTCACAAATGGGCATGTCAGCCCGTGAAAGAGTGATTACTCACAAATACCTTAAAACACAAATATGCACCAATAACAAACAACTACTTTGCAAAATTTGTACTTATTTGAGATGGGCTTAACCATCAAATGTCACTGTTACCTTTCATGTCACATGCCCCTCTTTACTACTGGCCCCTGCTCCTTCTACTTTTAACAAGGGGTGTTGGGATTCCACCCCAGTCTTCAAATTTTCCTCCTTTACAAGGTTGGTTAAGAACGCAAAATCCTTGGCATTGGCAGACATCAAGAATGGAATTGATTGCTGCTTACAGAAAGTTAATTTCTGTATAGCTATCGACGCCAATGAGTCAAAGTTTGGAGTAAGATCCACCACTTTGGAAATAGGTTTAAGAGTGGGACTAAACTTCAAAAGGGAATCCCAGTTGTACCATGAATAACCGGATTATAAAGTTGACCAAAAGGGCTCTCTCCTTCTAGTGTTTTGTAATCTAGAACCTCATCATCACCCAACTTTTCCAAGCTCTATATTGTGGGCTCCACAAGTAGCGGTAATGTGTGCACCGCCAAGCTTCACTATCTGTACAACATATAAGCCAACGCCACCAGATGTAGCAATGATAAGAAGATTGGCATGGTTGGAACCATCCAACTTCAGACTCGCAATATCTTGAATGGATTGCAAAGCAGTCTCCAAGCAGTTAGGTCTGCAACTAGTAAGCAAGAACCATCAATAGGAGAGACCTCTGGTAGTCTTTTGATAGTATATTAAGTGAAATTTGAAGATAGAAAAGGAAGAGCAGTCCCACATTGTATTTTCCAATCAACATGGTTTACATTGGCTGCTTCAAGTTTAACTAGAACTTCACCGTGTTGGCATAGGAATCTCTACATGCTTGAGAGGAGGAATAATGTAGATCTTGCATGAGCTTGCCATCCACCATAGCTGCTTCTCTCTCTTCTCTCTCTCTCTCTCTCTCTCTCTCTCTCTCTCTCTCTCTCTCTCTCTCTCTCTCTCTCTCTCTCTCTCTCTCTTTGTGTGTGTCTCTCTCTACCTTGCTTTAGCGTTTTGACAAAATGCTAAATTTTGTGTGTACTTGGGCGTGGTGTTGGGCCTCTCTCGCCTTCTATTGGCTATCTCTTATGCCTTGTGGGTTGTGGTGTCCTTGGCCTACCTCACCCCCTCAACAGTTGTGTGCTCTTCTACCTCTCTGCAGATCCGAGCACGAGGACTAGGGTTAGATGTGGGCGGGTGACCTTCATTTTTAATACTTACAAAAAGAGTTAAATTCTAGAATGCTTGAAGGCATATTGCATTAGGCAATACCCCCTCTACACTTATTGGCTCATTCTATGTAATTGAGTTGGAATCATGAAATTCCCATGGTTGGAAATATTGTCATCGGATACTGCAAGTACTCACAATTCCACCTGTAAACCAAGCCACAACATCATTGGTGTGTTGATTGATGCTCACTATCAACTTAAAAAAATTAACTCATTGCTCTGGTTGCATGTCCTTGCCTCTAGAGTCGATAGTCCTTGTTCTACAGAGTCCTCATTCTACAGAGCGTGCATTGAGATTTTCACAGCGTAAGCGAGCAATATTCCTTGTCAACCGAGCTAGAAATGTCATACACAACCAAGAGAGCACGGGGCTTATATCCCTTACCTTATACTCACCCCTCTTCTTATACCCCCCTCCCCCCCCCCTCTTATACATACAGTATGAGCAGGAGATAATATGGGGCCAACCCCCATTGTTTATCCATATGTGCAACCTCCAAAACCCCCCCTCTTGTACACTCACATGGTACCATACAAAAATACAAAGTGAATCACCCGAACTATTGTACATGAATAACCACACACAAAGAGGTGCCAAGAACTGTTGCATGTAGTAAGCAAATCCCTATGGGGATATCTGCTCTCAAAAGAGCTCAATAGAACACTGCATGTGCTCAAGAAAATGTGGATCTGTCAACACATAGTCATCTGTAGAGAAACTACTTCAAAAAGCGCTAGCCATGTAAGACAAGGGAAGCTAGAGCCTGAGAGTCCACCACCCAACCACCCATTATATAGCAAAGCCCTTGGCCCTTTGCCCTAGTTAGACTCCCCATTCCACACCACCTAGCCCGGCCTTGCCCTTGTCTTGTCCGGCCTTGCCGGTGTCTTGACATTACTCCCCCCTTAAGAAGAGTTTTTGTCCTCGAAAACAAAAGTGGGGAACTTCTTCTTAAGAACACTAATGTTTTCCCAAGTGGCACCTTCTTCAGGTTGGTCTTTCCACTTGATTAAGGCTTGTTGACGTACGTGATGATGTGTATGCAACTCATGATAATCAAGAACACGTTCAGGTTCATGCCGTAGGGTAGGAGGTTCAATGAAATCAACCAAAACCTATTGGTCAATGACATTGTCGTCCCCATGTGACCGCTTACGTAAACGACTTACATGAAACACCGGATGAATGCGAGAATGTGAAGGTAGTAATAATTTGTAGGCACAATCACCTACTCACTTGAGTATTTTGAAAAGTCCACAATATCGGGAAGATAATTTAGGTGTCGGCCCAATTTTCAGACTTTCTAAATGTCTTGGCACACGTAAAAATACTTTCTCCCCTTCTTCGAAGGTAACTTGTCAATGTTTCTCATCAACGTACTTCTTATACCAATCCTGTGCTTGCCGGACATTCTGACGAGCAAGTTTCAGCATATCCATGTGCTCTTGGAGAAAATCCTTAACCCGTTGGAGTTTTTCGGTTGCCAACCCCATCGTAACTGGTGACCTAGGTTGAAACCCGTACATGAGCATGAAAGGACTAAAACCTGTTGTGACATGCTTAGCACTGTTGTAGGCAAACTCGAGAATAGATAAGTATTCTTCCTAGTCTGACTGTTTTTTGCTGACATATGCTCTTAGCATATCCTCTAGCACCTGGTTAACCCATTCTGTTTGACCATCCGTTTCTGGATGATCAGTTGTACTGAGGTTTAGTTGTGTACCCAATTGTTTAAATACAGCTCTCCAAAACTGGCTGTTAAACTTGGGATCACGGTCACTAACAATGTTACTTGGCAAACCATACAATTTGCATAGATTGTCCACAAATAACTTGACTAGTTCTGGTGTCTTAACCGTTGATTTGGTTGGAATAAACTTACATAGTTTAGTCAACATGTCTACGACCACCCATATTGAGTCATGACCTTGTATAGTGGTCAGTAAACCTACAATAAACTTCCATAGAGATGCTTTCCCATTTTTCATTGGGAATCTCCAAAGGATGTAAGAGTCCTCCTGCTTTCAGGCGCTCTGCTTTGTTAACTTGACATTTTTGGCAATGCAAGAAATAAGCTTGAACAAAGCCATGTAGACCTGGCCAGTAAAACTGTCGTCGTACGAGAGCATAAGTTTTTCTAATTCCCGGGAGCCCTGCACTGGACTATCATGACATTCATAAAGAATGTGGAACCGAATGTTGGTGTCCGTCGGTACACAAACTCTCCCCTTATGGAGTAGGTACCCATTGTCAATGGTAAAATGATTCCATTGCTGTAGTTCATCACTTGATAAAGGAGAACTAGGTGTGGAGATTAACTGTACACTATCTTCATTGGAGGAGAAGGATCCCTCTTTTGAACATGGCTCCACACTTTGGAATATGCTTCATCATGCTCATATTTTCCTTTGAGAGAATCTAAAAATTCACTACGGAGTTCCGTGAACAAGAGCGAATTGATCTCTGGCATTCGACTTAGAGCGTCTGCCACTACATCGTATCGGCCTTTGCGATACCTTAGCTTGGCGTTATATTCCTGAAGGATCTCGGACCACCTAGCTTTTCGACCCTTTAAATCCGTTTGTTATGTAAACCATTTGATGCTTTCATGGTCAAACACAATCTCAAACTGAGCACCATACAGATAATGCCGCCATGTTTTTAAGGCAGACACTATTGCATAGAGTTCGCATTCGTAAGCAGAATAATTCTACTGAGTTGCATCAAGCTTACCAAGACACACACCAAATGGAGCAGAGAGAGCTAGAGCAAAGGGAAGAGAGAGAGACAGGAATGGAACTTGCATAATACCTTGTTTGTGACTTGCAAATGGACATGGTTCATTGTGATGCTATCATAGAGCTTGCACAAAACTAACTCAATGCTTAGTGAATGCTAAACATTACCAACACATACATACACA
This sequence comes from Adiantum capillus-veneris, assembly GCF_014529385.1. Lineage (NCBI taxonomy): Eukaryota > Viridiplantae > Streptophyta > Polypodiopsida > Polypodiales > Pteridaceae > Adiantum > Adiantum capillus-veneris. Next base: position 44,775,933 of record NC_140957.1, on the reverse strand, counting down.
CACACACACACACACACACACACACACACACACACACACACACACACACACACACACACACACACACACACACACACACACACACACACACACACACACACACTATCTTAGGGTGTAGGAGACCTCTCACCACAATACCCTCTTACAATGGACACAAAATTGGCAATGAAAACACACCAAAACACTTTCTCAAACAAGATCAAATGATAGAAACTTAAAATACACAAGTCACCTTGAATTCACCAAACCGTATTGCACAAGTGGAAGGACAAAGATTTGAATGTCAAATCACACCTTTGATGCACCAAACCTCAATTTATTCATGATGGAGGAACATATACAATAGTGGTTTTGAGATTTTTAACTCATGCTCTCTCACTTGCAATGTGTACCTTGAAAGCTTCTCTCACACCAAAAGTGAAGCTCACAATGTGGTTGCTACGCCTAAGTCCCTCCTCACGCATAGAGTGTTGGGATAATATGTGAGATATTGGGGGGGATTTACAAGAATCAAAGGACACTAGTGGTTTCATCTGCTAATGTCTCTAGGTCCATTTGCTTCTGCTTGCCAGTCTTCATATCGTAGTAGATTTTCTCCCCTTTCTTACCACTCATGCGTAGAAGGCCAGTGTCCCAGTCCTATTTTACCTTCATGGCCATCAACCCTGGCCTTCTCAAGATTAATGGATAGCCCTCCCCCTTAGTAGGCATTACAAAAATATCCACTTCTACTTCAGTGTTGAAACATTTTATCTTCACAGCACTTACCACACCTACACACTTGAATTTTGTGTCGTTTGCTATCTTTGCCTTGCATGGAGAAGGCCTATCAACCTCGAGCCGAAGCATCATAGCTTCACTCATCACACAAATTTGTGCACCTCCATCAATGTAGGTGTTTCCAACCCTCTTACCTTTTATGTTGACGTCGACAATTGGAAGGATGTCATCCATGTTGCAACCCGAAATTTCTCCGGCTACCTTTGCTTTGGAGCGCCTTGTACTCACCATTTTGGACCATTGTTGCCTTACCTTTGGTGCGAGATGTAGTAGCTGTGGCCATGTAATCTTTGGTCCTTGCTCTGCCACATCCAATGTTAGATCATAGGGCCTAGAACTTTCCCCTAACTGGAAGTCGGTGATGCCTAATTTTTGTCGTGGCCTTGATGGCCTCTTGCTAGTCTCTCCTTTCATGCTTCTCTCATCATCAGATTGTGTAGCTTTGTCCCTCCTAGCTCTCTTTATAGTCATGGATTCAAATGGATCTACAAAGTTTACCTTCTCCTTACCCTTATTCCTCTCCTTTGCTCTAGGTGGATCCACTACTACGGCCTTTCCTTCTCTTCTAGCCTTATGATGTTTAAAGGGCGATCAGGTGGTGGTGCCGGTGGAAGAGGTGGAATGGGTGCTTGTGGTGGTGCCTGGGGTGGACGTAGAATTTGTGTTGGTGGGGCTGGTGCTCAAGGTGGGGGTGTTCTCTCTCTAGGGGGTGACAGTTGGTTCCTCCTACCTCCTCTATTATAGTTTTGTCGCGGTTTAGGACAATAGTACATACCGTGACCATCTTCTCCGCAGTTGTAGCAGTGATACTCCGTGTTTTATCGTCGTGCTCTTCCCGGGTCTTGATCTCTTTCTTGATTCCTTCCTTGTTGTATCAAGTGGATAGACAAATTCTGCAGTTGGTCAGTAATATGGGCCAACATATCTTGTTGGTCATTTCTTACCCCAGGAGCCGATGGTGGAGAAATGGTGGTTGTTGTGGTTGTTGGTCGACGCGATGTTTCTTTGCTTTTGTTGACTTGATTATTTGGCTTTCATCCGTAACTTCTTGTCCTTAAGGCGAGCAATCTCAACAGCTAGCTCGTACGTAGCCGGGAATCTACCCTTCACCTTCTCCTTGAGAAGCGGCCATAAGCCATGCGTGAACCGGTCCTTTTGAGGAAATCGGGTGTAGCTTCCCCTCTTGCCAGTGACTCAACCCACCATTCCCACAAAGCCATCTAGGAAATCTGTTATCAAATCCTCCCCCTTCTTTCCTTTAAATGTTGGTAATGCTACACCCCGTGCTACACTTGCCATGATTACTGAGAGAGAGAGCTAGAAAGACACACTGCTTAGCTTGCAATCAAAAGTTTTTTTTTTCAAACTCAAATAGTAGATTAAAATCTCAAATGGTACATTTACTTGTACCAAAGGTAAGACAAATGGCTGATCAGATGCCAGAATCTCAAAGAAGTTCTCCCCACTCAGCATGGTGTCTCTGACGTGCTGGTTGTGAGCCTTCAAGTCTAGTATTACCTTGATTGAGCATACTCGTATTGGAATGTGTGATCTGCCTTGAGGTAAGTTGTACTGATTCACGTGAATCTTAGAGGTGCTTAGTCACTGTCCAAGCTTGTGGGAGAGGGTGGTGTTCTTTCCTGAAACAAGCTAAATAGATCCCTAGTCGCTCTAGTGAGATCGTGAGCATGTGCTTCCATTATCTGTGCTGCAACATCACGTGAGACTTGGAAACTGATTGTGATAATTACCTTGATGAATTGAGTTACGTGATTCTCGAAGAAGAATAGTGTTGATTCTCTATTGTGCATAGCTCCCTCCATCTTGTTGTTGCGGGTTGGTTGTAGGTTGCGGACATGGTTTTGACTTTCTCCTTCTTCTTCTTTGCACTCGGCCTATGTATATCCACTGAGTTTGGCATGTTGGTTGACTCTCCCACTGCAAATCGATTACCATTACGCCTGGCACTCAAGCTTCGATGGAGATGCAGAGTTCGTCTAGTTGTGCTTGGAGCTCTTCTTCTTTTGTCGTCCAGTTAGCGAAACCTGCTAACCATTCATCCATCCACAAAAGCTTAGGGGTTTTAGTCTTGTAAAATGGAGGGTTTCATGAAAGGATCCTCGGTGGGGGCACCAAGAAAATGATGGTCGGAAATGACATGCCATATGGGGTGGCCTCTACACCACACATAGCCTGAACATCCCAAAGCATGATCTCAAGGTAGGAGTAATCCTATAGGTAGAGAGGGGCACCACCTAGCATAAGTGCGGCTAGGACGCAGACATACATGACCTAGGGTAGCAAAAGTGAGATGCCCTCTAGGTAACCAACATGAAATGATGATACAACAAACGTCCACATGTAAAAAATGCCTAGTCAATATTTAGGAGTGTGTGTACGAGGGAGGTATGTGGCAAGGTTATAATGGAGCTTATTGAATGATTGGAGAGGCCGCACGTGATGGAGCACAAGTAGAGTGATATACAAGAGACGAAACATCCCGCAAATGTGGGAAAGCAAAACTAAGGAGAACAGAGAATGGAGCCCAAAGATCAAGACAACATAGCACCCTTTATTGGCGATGATGATACTTACAAATGGTGGTCTTGATGATTACAAACCTGGATCTTGGCACTAGGGATGCATGATGGAATGCGAGCGCCATATGGTGCATGGCGAAGTTGGAGTTAGTGGGAAGGTTAGTTGAGGGAAAACATCAAGATGATCCAGCCACCGACGACGTCAATCACCAACATCGAGAGCGGCCCAAGGTAGCATGGTGTCGATGCATTCAATCCAAGCGTGCTCATGTTGCCTTGCGGGAGATTAGTGACTACCTTATGTGCATGGAGTGGTCGTGACTAGTAACTCAACCATGGTGTGGTGGAGAATGGGGAAAATAGTGATGTTGCCAATGCTAAAATGCCCAAGCTTGGGATTCAACATGATGCCATGAGCTCTCTAGCTTGGGGTACATTATGTGCTTAGTGGTGCTTACAATGTAGAGTGCATGGAGCTAGTGTATTCCTCCTTCACTTGTGTCCCCCTTTGTGCTTAGTGGAGGCCTCTTTATATAGGCTTGAGAGGTGGTCCTTACCCAATGGTCCTTGCAAATATCCACTGGTCGCTGTAGAAGGTCTAGATGCCGCTCTAGTAGGAGAGATAGAGAGAGAGAAGGTAGAGATAGAGAGAGGAAAGAGTGAGGTGGGGGGAGAGTTTTTCTACAATCCACTAGCCATGGCTAGGTTATTAGGGAAGAGTAGGGGTTTGGGGCATATACAAGGTTTTGTCGATGGTTTGGGTGGTCGGTGTGAGGTTTAGGGATGCCGGAATTGGTATTTGTTGCGAGAAGCTGAGATGCTATGTGTTACCTCCTTTCGATGCCGGCCGGGGCATGCCTTTGGCACCACTTCTTGTTTTGATGTTGGCGGCGTGCGACTTGGCCGTCTTCGCCGATGGTGTCGATGTAGTGTTTTTTTCTCTTTTCTATTGTGAGTGCGTTTTGTACGTGTCGGTGCTCGTAAGTGCGTTTGCGTGTGTGTGTATGTGTTTATATATGTGCATGTAGGCATGCTTGTGGGTGGGTGTGTGTATGTATATAATTTGAATGTGGGTGTGTAAGTGTTTGTGTGTGTGTGTGTGTGTGTGTATCGAGAGGGTGTGTGTGTGAGAACGAGGGAGAGAGTGTTATACATATATTTATATATATAAAATGTATTTTAAAAAAAACACTATGCCTGAGGCTCATTGTCTACACAGAATGAGGGAGAGGGTGAGGGAGAGAGAAAGTGTGTGAGTGACTGAGTGGTTGTGTGTGTGTGTATAGGGTGTGTGTGTATATTATGAGAGAGAGAGAGAGAGAACTGTTGACTACGGCGCCTGCAGAGGCTTACAAGAGAGAGAGATGGAGAGCAAGCAGTTCAGGCTGCTCTTGGCCGACACAGAGAGCAAGGGAGGGAGTTGGTGTGTGGGTGTCGGTAAGAGAGAGAGAGAGAGAGAGAGAGAGAGAGAGAGAGAGAGAGAGAGAGAGAGAGAGAGAGAGAGAGAGAGAGAGAGAGAGAGAGAGAGAGAGAGATAGATAGATAGATAGATAGATAGTTCTATTATCGTCCTGGGAGGTCAAATATGACCTATGGGACCAAATGAACATGTCACGTGGTGTGGGTGGAGTTCATAAGTGACTCTCGATGCTCAAAAATGGCTGAAATGAGCGTCGCAATAGAGAGTCCACATCGTGGTTGGGAGAGGAAGGTATGTAGGGAGAGCTCATGGCTGAATATATGGGGAAAAGAGGACCTAATGTGGTCAAAAGCTGAGCACTCAAGTAGTGTGTGGTACTCACTCTCTCGCACTTGACGAGGGCATAAGGTGCAAAGTCGATGACACTCCTCGCCAGTGCCCCAACGTCCTGTCTCGCAGCGTAGAGAATGGGAGCTAAGACGAATGGAGGCAATGGTGCGGATCGCACTCAACGGGATGGGCTCAAGGATATAGGAATGGGTTCGGTTACCTCGTTCCGAGAAGAAGAGAGATTTGTAGTTTGGGGCAACGTGTGTGGTGTAATGGCTGAAGCGAGAACCTCCGGATTTCTCCCAAGCCATGATACATTGGCGTTGTAAGAAGGCCTCATTAACTTGGGAGTCGATCGACGCATCCTTGACCAAGTGACATGCATCCCATCTTCCAAACCATTTCTTGATATCAAGCATCCACCCCGAACTTAGTATTTTGCTCTTGCATGTCTTTTGAACCTTTTGACTTGCTTCATATGCGATTCTAGGAAGTCGATGCAAAGGGCTACGTTGTGTCTTACGCATGTACTCCACAACCCTTTCCATGCCCAAGACCTCAATGGGAAGCGATCCGGACTCAAGAAGTAAGAGCATGTAGGGTGTTTGTGTCTTGACTTGGAGAAAGTTGGTGAGAAAACGCTTTTGGACATTCTCAAACTCTTTCCAAGTAGACTTCCCGATGCTTCCACCCCACACCTCCACTCCATAAAGAAGCACCGGTGTCACCAATGTGTCAAAGAGGTACTTTTTGAGAGCCCAACACTTGATCTCTCCTGCATTGCACATGTTCTCAAATGCATAATAAGTCCTCTTTCCGGCTTCCAAGCGACGCATTGCACAATCCTTCCATTTATGATTGGATGGAACCTCAAGGCCAAGGTACTTGAAGTGATCTACCACTTCAAGTTTCTCATTGTTGTATACAATGCATGGATTTTCATCATTGAGGGTCTTTACAAGCATAACCTTGGTTTTGGATCCATTCACGATCAGCCCGCTATGTAGGCAAAAGCGTTCCAAGACACTCATAAGCTTTTGTGCATCTTCTAAGGTATGTGCCAAGAGCACTACATCATCGGCATAAAGCAAAAGCATGATCACCGCATTTCCAATCTTAACCTCTTCTATGCCTTCTTGCTGCATAAAATCAAGAACCATGTATTCCAATTCATCAATGAGTAGCCCAAAGAGGGTTGGGGAAAGTGGGCATCCTTGTTTGACACCAATAGTGCTTGCAAAAAATTCTGAAATTCCATCTCCCATACGTAATCGACATATCACTTTTTGGTAGATGCGAAAGACTGCATGCATAAATTCTCTCGGCACTTGAAGGCTTTGCATACGTCTCCAAAGATTTCCTCGCGGTACCATGTCAAAAGCTTTCTTGAAATCCACAAAGCAACAATACAACTTTTTTCCTTTCAATCGAGACGCTTCCATAAGAACTCGAAGAGTGACAAGGTGATCAATAGTGCTATGATGCTTTCGAAAACCTGCTTGGCCAAGCGCACGTTTGCCATTCTTTTCAGCCCATTCACTTATCTTCATCTCCATGATACATCCAAATAACTTTGCCATCAAAGAACCAACCATTATAGTGCGATAGTTGTTCACATTGTTTACATCTCCTCCTTTGTGCAAAGGTTTGATCCAATTTGCACTCCAATCATGAGGCATGCCATACTGAAGTGCAAGGTTAAACATATCACATATCCAATATCGTGTTTTCTTGCTTGTCCATTTAATCATTTCAGCCTTGACACCTTGAAGGTCACCTGCCTTGCGAGTAGCAAGTTTCTCAAGCGCGCGACATACATCTTCAATGGTAAAGAAGGGAGACATAAATGGAAGGGAGCTACAACCCTCCATCTTATCAACATTGGGTTGCTCATAGAGGTTCTTACAATGCATATACATATCCTCAAGAGTCAAGTCACCAAAGCTCTCAACGCGCTTACCTTTTAGATTTTGCCAAAACTTGCCACATGCATGTGCTTTCTCTTGTGCTAAAAGAAGTTGTTTTTCGACTTCCCACCTTCTCCTCTTCTTTTGAACAAGTGCTTTGTATGTGTGTGAACATTCCAAGTAAACTTCCTTGTCTTTGATTGCATCCAATCTTAGCAAGTGTTTTCGGGCTTGACTACATTCCATGTCAAACCATTTCTTCTTGGTGCTACCCTTCTTAGACCTTTTGCAAGACATGTGTTTCGCCGAAAAGCATTCCTTCGCACAAGAGAAAATTACTTCTTTGAAAACTTTCCACTTGCATTCTAATGTTGGGCTCCCTTGATGCTCTATCATGCTTAACATTTGGTCCACCATATCAGCATATATAAGTGCTCGTTTGAAGTCTAGAAGTAGGTACAAATGATTCACATCATGATTGGAGGCTACATGCTCGGGCCGTTTACCACACTTGAGGTCAATACATAACATCCTATGATCCGATTCCGGATTCCATTCACCAAGTGTAAAGCTTTGTATGCATTCTAGAGTGGCTTCTGAGAACAACATATAGTCAATCACGCTAGCACCATTGTGCTTTCTACATGTAAAGTCATTGGTGCCTTGCCATAGAGATACACCATTTGCAATGAGCATTCCGGTACTATTGCACATATGTAGAAGTGACTTTCCATAGTGATCCACTTTGTTTGCATCATTAGAACTTCGATTATACATGTATGAGTCATCCACTCTTCTTGATACATGCGGCATGTCGACTTGTTGTGTGTCGTGTTGTAACATATTTGTGCGAGCATTCATGTCTCCAAAAACAATGACTTCACCTTGATCCTTGTAATGAGCAATGTCTTCCTCTAGTTCAACAAAGGGCTGATCTCTATCCATATTCAAGCGAGCATAAAAGTTGGAGTCATAGTGAGGAATGTAGCAGCCGGCCACAAACATGACTTGACCATTTGGTGGGCTGATTTTCAGCCATAAGTAGCGTTTATACTTATCTTCTTTGACAATGGAAACATCTTTCAAACCCTTTTTGGTCATACATGCTACGCCTCCTTGGCCTCTTCGTTGCTTTGCATTTTTGGTCCACATCAAAGAATGTACATCGTATTTGTCAAATCCAAGAATTCGTTGCGCATCATGCTCCCATGTTTCGACAAGAAGTATCACATCGGAGTCATTGGTAAGCTTATCAATGCCAATTCCCGCATTCCATGGATACCCGTTACAATTCCAAAAGCTTATTCGCAAGCGTGAGTTGGTCTCATAGATCATGTGTCCTATTTGTTGGGTGGACTTGCATCCTCCTCAAGTGCCTTTTCTTCTTGAGATGATACCTTAACCTTCTTGCTTCTTTCCTCGTATGCTTTGCGACGTACATTTTGTTGCATAAGAGTGCGATCCTCATATACATTACAACCCGTTCCTTTGAGGTAGATCCAACCATTGTCAAGGATGATCTTTCTCTTTACCTCATCAGCCATGGTACATACAATAGGTCTTTCTCCCGAGCGAGGGACTCCTTGTTTTCCAACTCGATGTGCACCATAAGCCATGATTCCTGACATGCCAAAGTGTGTAGCAAAAAACTCTTCAATAGCAACTGCAAGAGATTGGGGTGTTTCCATGCTTTCCTCCTTGATTCCACGAATGACGATGTTCTTTGAGCGTTTTTGTCGTTCTTGCAATTCTTGAGTGTCCACATTCTCTACATTCTTTGCTTGGCAACGGCTTGCGTGATAGGAGATGTAGAAACCACATTATCCTTACATATATCAGCCCATGATTTGGATGCATTTCTCATCTCACATACATCATGTCGTATTGTATCTATCGTTTCCTCTTTCAATACATGATCACTCTCAACTTTGCTCAAGCGCTCTTTCACTACATTCATGTCCACAAGAGAGCGTTTACATTCTTGAACTTCATTCTCAAGATGCATCAAGCGTGTTGTTTGCATTTCAAGAACCTTCTTGAGGTGCTCATTCTCCACAACGAGAACTCTTAAAGTACCATTCTCCATTGCAAGTGCGCGCAACTCTTCACCTTGCTTGTTGACGGTTTCTTGTAACGAGATCAAGTAAGCCATGATCATTGCTTCCGTTGTTGTAGACGATGTGGTTGGATTAGCATCCAAATTCCTTGGAGATTTTGCATCATTCTCCATGGCGAGTGTGGCTTTTCCACCCTTGCGAGTTTTGTCTGACATTGCCTTCAAGTCGGCAACAAAAACGCAAAGTTTTGACAGTTTTTTCAGTTCTGAGATGCTGTTACAGCAAAGCCTTCCATTACACAGAAAAATTCTGTCTTTACATCAATGCGTAGAGGGCTTCGTGCTCTTCGATTGAGGCTATAGATCACCTAAATCGGAGTTCGGATGAGCAAGTTATGGTCAAAAGAGTGAACTGCTGTCTACTAGGTCAAAAAACGGCTGTGTGTGTGTGTGTGTGTGTGTGTGTGTGTGTGAGAGAGAGAGAGAGAGAGAGAGAGAGAGAGAGAGAATGTGCTCGGAGCTAAGTCTGCAGAGTCCGGAAGCGAGAGAGAGAGAGAGAGAGAGAGAGAGAGAGAGAGAGAGAGAGTATTATGAAGTGGGAGAGAGTGTGAGGGGGATGTGTGAGGGAATAAGAGAGAGTGAGAGACCTTGTATGCGACTGTGGGCTCGACACAGAGAGAGCGTGAGAGAGATAGAGTACAAGAGGGGCCAGACCATCTCCTGGCCAATAACGAGCAAGGAAGGGGAGGGAGTTATTGGGGTCAAAGGGTGGGGTAATGAGAGAGAGAGAGAGAGAGAGAGAGAGAGAGAGAGAGAGAGAGAGAGAGAGAGAGAGAGAGAGAGAGTATTATTTTGCTTAGCTTGCGGGTTCGCACACAGTGAGAGAGAGATAATGAGGGAAAGAGAGAGGGAGAGAGAGAGGAAGAAGAGAGAGGTGGGGGGAAAAGATAGTGGGAGAGAAAGAGAAGACGGCCCCCCAGTGGGAAGAAAACAAGAGGGGAGGGAGGGGTGTGTGTGAGGCCAAAAGAGTGTGGACGAGAGGAGATGGCGATTGAGGAAAATAATGGAAGAGAACAGAATGACAGTCCGCCATGGAAGAAAGTAATCCTTTCACGCGCCCTTCGGGGTTTTGGCGGCAGTGACAATAAGGAAAAAAATTGTTTTTTTGTGGTTTTCTTTACCTCCAGCTCCTCGAATGGTGATTCATGCAATTCTTGGCTTTGAAAATCAAGAAATTTAAATTCTCATGCCGGCTAGAGGGTGGTGCAGCTAACCCGGTGTCAGCAGTCTGACTCTGACTATACTAAAATGTGTTTTTTGTACCCTGGCGACTTGACTTTTCACATTCTTGTGCTTACTACAAACATTTTGTCAGGGTAAAAGTAAGCTTGAATCCTGAAAAAGAGGATTATTGAAGGACCAAGTTGGCATTGAAGGTTTCTTTTGACATACCTGTTTTATCGTGGAATCTGTAACTTTGTTCGTTGAGTTGTCCTTTGATTGTGAAAACTCCATTGTCTGTTTGGTTCTCTAGTTAGGCCTATTGTAAGGCATCTTTGAGGTTGTTGTAGGCCTCTACTCACTGTCGGTATTTGGCTTTTGACTTGGAGAATTGGAAGACTTAGGAATCCAAATCTCACCATTACCTTCATAAGTTCCTTCTTGACTTTGTCTAGCTCTAGGTTTGGCTGAACTTTTGAGAACTTCATGTAGTTTTGTGTTAGTAGTTGGTCTTTGGTTGACTGGTTGCAAAATCTTTGTATAGCCTTTGTAAAATCCTTGTCCAAGAGGAAGATTCTTTGAAATCCATCTTTGTTTTGTATCCTCTTAAGAGTTGTGGTAGACTTTAGCAGCATTTGATATTGTTCTTTTGTACACTAGCTTTTTAGGTATCCTAGGATGTTGTCGAGGTTGATACCTAGTGGGACTTGTTTCTTGGGAGGGTCTCAATTGCACTTCATATGCCTTTACTTTTGGTTTTGGTACCCATATTTGTCGCGGTTACCTCTATACTATCAGTAATCCTATTCTTTTAAGCTCCATTGTGATGTTATCCATCCCATGTATTTGTTTTTTTGTATTGATTATGTTGTCTTCAACCCACCACACTAGATCATTGACTTTTACTAAACTGCTCGGAACAAACACTTGCTTGATCTTCTTTTACTTTCTAGAGTGTGAAATATTTTTGTTTTTATGGATGGCTCCCTAGAGGCTTTGTTTGGTTCAGCAATTGAAGAGTCTAGAGCCTAACTTTCTTGAAGAAGTTGATCCATTAGGATTCTTTGATGTAGAGGCATAACTTGTCACACCTTTTGTGTTAATCGATGGAAGGTCCACTTTAGGCTTTACCTTTGTTTGCAAGATTTTTCTTTGATTCTTGTAACTTATGCAACTTTGTATACAACATTAATGGTACCTGTAACCGTTATTGGCTACCACTTGGAAAATAGAGTAATAACACTATTTACTCTTTGTATGCTTTGTGCTGGTCTGATCACTTATGTCCAACGGATGACATATGCATGCATTTCTCTTGAAGGCTTTACCTAAAACTCTACCTGCTCTTCTTGCTTCTGGATGCTAACAGTAGCAACCATTTCTTCTTGACTTGTAGTCTTACCTAACTTTACTTTACTGTCCTGTTTGCATGGTGTGATTTAGAGGATCCTTTGGATATTGTTTGAAACCATATTTCCCTTTTCTTCTTTATCCAATAGAGCATTGTATCTGACACTTGATCCATTTGCATTGTTGAGAACTATAGCTATTATCATTGGAGGTTATATTGAAGATCTTTTTCTTGCCTTTTCCATGTTCTCATCTTGATCTAATTGTGTCTCAATGGAAGGTGACTTGAGACTCTGTTTTCCAATTTGAATTCCATCAATTGATTCATCTGACAATGAGTGATTGATCTTTTAACTTCCTATTGCTTCCTAGTTGTTTGCAACCTTGTTCCAGAGAGAGAGAGAGAGAGAGAGAGAGAGAGAGAGAGAGAGAGAGAGAGAGAGAGAGAGAGAGAGAGAGAGAGAGAGAGAGAGAGAGAGTCCCAATAGCCTACAGGGGCCACAATCTGGCACAGACTCACTGATGGGAGTTTAAAATAGGAAAAACCTATCTTGGATACTCTCTCTCTCTCTCTCTCTCTCTCTCTCTCTCTCTCTCTCTCTCTTCGACGGAATGATCAAGCATGCAAGGCAACCTATCAACTCAAGCATTTTTGGAGGTATAGTGTCAGGGCAAGCTTCATGAGAGCTAATGTGAATCCAAGGCAAGAGATTCTAGCGACAAGAGTTGGCTTCAGTGTTGCACAAGCACATCAAGTGAATTGATTGAAGAAGAGGTTTGTGGAGACATGTTACCATAATAATATATTGTGGGGGTAACAATCGTGTTGAGCGGTGCACTACAAGAGGTGAAAAAGAGAGAGAGAGAGAGAGAGAGAGAGAGAGAGAGAGAGAGAGAGAGAGAAAGAGAGAGAGAGAGAGAGAGAGAGAGAGAGAGAGAGAGAGAGAGAGAGAGAGAGAGTCCCAATAGCCTACAGGGGCCACAATCTGGCACAGACTCACTGATGGGAGTTTAAAATAGGAAAAACCTATCTTGGATACTCTCTCTCTCTCTCTCTCTCTCTCTCTCTCTCTTCGACAGAATGATCAAGCAGGCAAGGCAACCTATCAACTCAAGCATTTTTGGAGGTATAGTGTCAGGGCAAGCTTCATTAGAGCTAATGCGAATCCAAGGCAAGAGATTCTAGCGACAAGAGTTGGATTCAGTGTTGGACAAGCACATCAAGTGAATTGATTGAAGAAGAGGTTTGTGGAGACATGTTACCATAATAATATATTGTGGGGGTAACAATCGTGTTGAGCGGTGCACTACAAGAGGTGACAAAGAGAGTAAGTATCTTGGAAATCAGTGGCTCCATGCTAGCCCTTCAATGTGCCTGCTTCTAAATCTCCCTTTCCCTCAACATATCGGGGTCAAAGTGTTCTTAAGCACCCAAGAAGATCTTGAAAGCTTCCCTCATTATTCCCACATTGTGAAGTGAGACAATTTTTTGCAAACTCAACACCCCGCACATAGCTAGGCGTGTGGTCCGGAGCCTTCAAAAAACTCATGATGTTGAAACAATATGAGAGAAACATGGGGAATAGGAAAATTGTCAGAAAAAGATTGTGCTTGAACTTTGGGCTTAATTAATGACATTCATTTCACGAAGAAAGATGTGGATTCAATTTCGACCAAGAGAGGATTTCAGCTTGGAAAAGTAGATGTGCTTTGATGCTAGCAAGTGCATTGCCTAAAAATTTAGATTTTTCATTATTTCTAGTTTGTGTGATAGTCTCTTTATCTCGAGTCTTGATTCCTTTGCAAATATAATCAATGAGAAGCCCAAGTGTGTAGATTTTGCACATAGTTCTTTGATATAAGGATTTAAAAAGGGGAGAGAGAGAGAGAGAGAGAGAGAGAGAGAGAGAGAGAGAGAGAGAGAGAGAGAGAGAGAGAGAGAGAGAGAGAGAGAGAGAGAGAGAGAGAGAGAGAGATCGATAGATAGATTTTATTATCGTTCTCAGAGGTCAAATATGACCTATGGGACCAAAGTTACATGTGATGTAGTATGTGTACGGATGATGAGTGACTCTCGATGCTCCAAAATTGTTGTGATGAGAGTCGCAATGGAGAGCCCACACTTTGGCTGGGAGAGGAAAGTGTGTAGGTCTAAGTTATGGCTGAAAATGTGAGAGAAGCAAGTTCGGATGTGATCAAAAGTGAGCACTCTAGTAGTGTGTGGTACTCAGACTCTCGAACTTGCAGTGAGCATAATGTGCACAATCGATTTGACTCTTCTCCATTGCCCCAATGCCTTATCTCGCATCGAAGGAAATGGGAGCTAAGCCGAATTGCTGCGATAGTGTGTATCGCGGACAAGGGAATAGGCTCAAGCATGTAAGTGTGAGTACGGTTTCCTCTCTCAGCGAAGAACATGGTTTTGTAGTTGGGGGCAATATAGGTGGTGTAATGTATGAAGCGTGACCCATCGGATTTCTCCCAAGCCGTAATACATTGGCGTTGTAGAAAAGCTTCATTCACTTGAGAGTCAATTGAAGCATCATGTAGCAAGTGTAATGCATCCCATCTCCCAAACCACTTCTTTATGTCTTCCATCCATCCCGTTCTCAAGATCTTGCTTTTATGCGTCTTTTGAACTTTTTTGCTTGCTTCCCATGCAATTGTAGGAAGTCGATGTGAGGGGTTTTGACGCATCTTTATCATGTACTCCACAACCCTTTCCATGCCCATAACCTCAATTGGAAGAGATCCCGACTCAAGAAGTAGGAGCATATATGGTGTTTGTGTCTTAACTTGGAGAAAGTTTATAAGAAAACGCTTTTGGACATTCTCAAACTCTTTCCAAGTAGACTTTGAGATGCTCCCGCCCCACACTTCAACTCCATAAAGAAGAACCGGTGTCACCAATGCATCAAAAAGATACTTCTTGAGAACCCAACACTTGATGTTTTCCGCATTACACATGTTCTCAAATGCATAATATGCTCTCTTTCCCGCTTCCAAACGACGCATAGCACATTCATGCCACTTGTGATTGGATGGAACCTCAAGGCCAAGGTACTTAAAGCTCTCAACAACTTCAAGTGTCTCGTTGTTGTACACAATGCATGGCTTCTCCTTAATGTTGGTTTTCACAAGCATAACCTTTGTTTTGGATTCATTTACAATCAGCCCACTATGCAAGCAAAAGTTCTCAAGGACAACCATAAGCTTTTGTGCATCTTCTAAAGTGTGTGCTAGAAGCACTACATCATCCGCATACAACAAAAGCATGATTACCGCATTGCAAATAGTGACCTCTTCAATGCCTTATTCTTGCATAAAGTCAAGTACCATTTGTTCCAATTGATCGATGCATAGACCAAAGAGAGTTGGTGACAATGGACATCCTTGTTTAACCCCAATAGTGCTTACAAAAATTTCTGAAATTTCTCTTCCCATGCATAATTGACAAATCACCTTCTCATAGATTCGAGAAACCGCAAGCATAAACTCACTTGCCACTTGGAGTTCTTCCATCCTTCTCCACAAATTGTTACGTGGAATCATATCAAAGGCTTTCTTAAAGTCCACAAAACAACAATTCAATCGCTTGCCTTTCAACCGACTTTCCTCCATGAGAACACGAAGAGTGACAAGATGATCAATGGTGCTATGGCATCGACGAAAACCCGCTTGTCCCTTTGCACGCTTGTCATTCTCTTCAGCCCAATCACTCAATTTCATCTCCATTATGCACCCAAACAACTTTGCCATAAGAGGCCCAATCATTATAGTCCGGTAGTTGCTTACATTCTTTACATCCCCTCCTTTATGCAAAGTCTTAACCCAATTAGTACTCCAATCATAAGGCATACCATGTTGAAGTGCAAGGTTGAACATATCACACATCCACTCATGAGTAAAATCTCCCGTCCATTTGATCATCTCCGGCTTGACACCTTGAAGATATCCCGCTTTGCGAGTGGCCAACTTTTCAAGCCCACCGCATACATCCTCAATAGTAAAAAAAGACGGCATACATGGGAGTGAACCATAAAATGGCATTTTTTCAGTATTTGCTTGCTCATATAATTGCCTACAATGTGTGTACATATCCACTAGACTCAAGTTACCAAAATTCTCAACCCGCTTGCCTCTCAAGTTTCTCCAAAATCTTCCACATGCATGTGCCTTTTCTTGGACTTGAAATTCTTGTTGCTTTACTTCCCATCTTCTTCTCTTCTTTTGAATCAATGCCTTGTATGTATGCAAATGACTTTGATAGTTGTCTTTGTCCATAGTTGCATCAAGCTTTATCAAGGACTTTCGAGCATCTTGACATTCTTTATCAAACCACCTTTTGCGTGATCTATCTTTGTTGATACCATGGAGATGCTTTATGGAAAAGCATTCTTCCGCACAAGAACAAATAGCTTTCTTGAAATCTTCCCATTTAGTTTCCAATGGTTCATCACATTGAAGCTTTGTCATCCATAATTTTTGCTCAACCATTTCAATGTACATTGGTGCCCGTTTGAAATCCATACATAGTGATAACTTCTCTTTCCTTTGGCTGAGATTATCATGCTTAGTTGCTTCTCCACATGAAAGGTCAGTACATAAGGTGCGATGGTTGGATTCCGGGGTCCATTGACCAAACATAAAACTCTTTATGCGATACATGATGGCTTCATGGAGTAGCATATAGTCAATCACACTATCCCCATTATGTCTCCTACATGTAAAAATCCATTGGTTCCACTCCACAAAGATACACCATTGGCAATGAGCATACCCATGCTATTACACATGTGTAAAAGTAACTTTCCATAGTGATCCGGCTCTTTCTCATCCATTGAAGTACGATCATACAAGTGAACTTCCTCCAACTCCCTTGAAATGTATGGCATATCAAATTGTTGAGTATCATGTTGCAATGTTTTTGTGCGAGCATTCATATCCCCAAATACAATAACATCACCTTCACCTTTGAAATAAGCAATGTCCTCTTCCAAATCAAAAAATGGTTGATCTCTATCCATGCAAGCATAAAAGGGAGAATCATGATGAGGAATGTAGCAACCGGATACAAAAATGGGTGCTCTTTTTGGTGTCATAATTTTCAGCTATACATAACGTTTGTACTTGTCATCTTTCACAATTGATACAAAATCTTCCAATCCTTTCTTAACCATACATGCTAACCCTCCTTGTCCTCTTCGTTTCTTGAGATTCTTTGACCACATCAATGAATGTACATTGTAATCCTCCAAGCCGTTAATCCTTTGTGTATCATGCTCCCAAGTTTCAACAAGAAGTACAACATCGGCTTTGCTTGTTAGTTCATCAATGCCAACCCCGCATTCCATGGGTATCCATTACAATTCCAAAAGCATATTTTCAATTGTAACTCGGTCTCATAGGTCACGCATCCCTATTTGCTTGAGAGACTTGCCTCCTCCTTGGGCACATTTTCTTCATGAGAGATCTCCTCGTTTTTATTATTCTTTTCCTCATATGCCTTGCGACACATATTTTGTTGCTTAATAGTGCGATCTTCACATACAAAACATTTTGTATCCCTCAAATAGATCCAACTATTATCAAGGATAATCTTTCGCTTGGTCTCATCCGGCATGGTGCATACAATTGGCCATTCTCCCGAGCGAGGAGATCCTTGCTTCCCCACTCTATGTGCTCCATAGACCATAACTCCAGACATGCCAAAGTGGGTTTTGAAGAAATCTTCAATAACAATGGCAAGAGAAGGAGGTGTCTCTAACTTCTCTTCGGGAATTCCACGAATAACAATGTTCTTGGAACGTCGCTCCCGTTCCTTCAACTCCTCCACATCCACATTCTCAACATTCTTTGTTTGAACCATAGCTTGCATGAGTGAGGAATTAGAAACCATAGCTTGCATTGAGAGAGAGAGAGAGAGGAGAGAGAGAGAGAGAGAGAGAGAGAGAGAGAGAGAGAGAGAGAGAGAGAGAGAGAGAGAGAGAGAGAGAGAGAGTATGAAGCATGGGGAAACTATTTTTCAACTCAAAGAATATGCAATTGAACTTCATCGGCACAATTTCTAAAACCAAAGTGAAGACCCGTCCGAGTGTCTCTTTTTATCAATTTTACATATTGGCTCATATCCAAGTCTAATTTTACTTCGTGTCTCTCAATGTGGAAAGATGTAGAAATGTCTTCGTATAATCTCCTACCACTATCCATCTAGCACATTACACATAGGCCCCTTCATACATGGCTTCTTATTATCTGCTTATGACATGTCAAATGATGAAATTGCTACCGCACTTGATCCTTGCATGAGCCTCTTGTCTGCCATTTCTAGTTGTGATCACTGATGCAATTCTTATTACATGGTGTACTGTCAGATTATTATTGAATCTTGTGGCAACACACAAAGAGTTCCCAAGCCTACCAACAAACCTCACCGTAGGTGTGGTCCATGTTAGCACGATTTACAATCTTTACCATATATAAAAGGGGAGGGATTTTGACTCCTTCCACCACCACATGTCAACAAATAATCGTTCCGATCAAAGTACTTGCACTGCTCAAAAAACACACATTCAGGCATAGTGGCAGCGTGCGGAACTAGGGCTTGAAAAAATCTAAAATCTTAATAAGTAGAATATCCCCCTCAACCTAACCCGAACTGGTTTCCTCAAATTTGAGGAATTTGAATCCTTTTCAAAGCCAAATGGGCCAAATTTTTTCCCTTTCAATAAATTTTCAATTTTTTTTTGTTGTGGACAGAAACCAACTTCTAAATTAAAACTAAGTTTTAATGTATTTCCTTCACACCCACAATCCACTACTATGTTTACTCATTACTATAACTCAATGCCTAAGACTACTTTATAGAGTTAAATATCCAACCAAAAGATTGACAAAGCCCAAAAAGACTATCACAAAGTTACAATCAACACAACAATAAAGAACAGATATCACCTTACAATCAACACAACAATAAAGAACAAATATCACCAGTTGCAATAAATCAAGCACTTTTGAGCCAATCGGAGATGCCTATAGTGGCTCTCAACAACTGACTTTCATAAAATGTTGCAAAATTGAAAACTTAAAACACAGAGATATTTGTAATAATAATAGGTTTTATATTCATTGCCATGCAAGCTTGAATTTGACCTTTTTGGTAGAAAATTGAGATTCATACTTCCATTTCCTCAAACCGCAAAGGACTTTGAAAAGAGATGTTTATAAAAGCACAAAGTAGAACTTAATTTAATGGCATAAACAAGAGAGTAGGGAAATTGAACCTCATTACCATCAATGATGATGGCTACACCAAGCTCTCTTGGGGGAGGAGAGGAGTAAATACTCTTAGCAAAGCCCAATGGTAGATTGTATTTATTCTTCTTATCCCCCTTTAGAATTAGTAAGGTAGATGAAAAAGAAATAATCAAAAGTAGCAAATAAAAGCAATCGATATACATAGCTTGTTTATTGTAGAATCAAGTTTCATATACCTTGTCACACAAAGAGATGTTATGCACCTTAGCATCCCATAACACAATGCTCTCCTCCAACTCTATTTCAATCAACTTTGAAGGACATTCTATTTTGATATTCAAAAGTGCATCCAAGTATTGTAACTCCATATTGTTTTACAATTTTGTTTAAATCCTTGTCCGAGCACTAGATACTCTCTCACATATGTTAGCATTAGAACATAATTGCACTAGATCAATTCGACAAATAGTCAAAATATTAGGATATGAGTCTCTCCATATTGCATTGCAAGCAATTACAACTGCAACATCTGGAAAAATGTACCCAACTAATAGCAGATTGTTACGTGAAACTACCAAATTCACTAATAAAATCATTCTCTTCAATCATAGCAGCATAATTTATAATCTCTATGTTGGAATTAGGGTTACAGAGAAACACACACAACTTGGAGAAGATGAAGGAAGGTCAAGGCACACAATAGAGAGTGTGTTACTTAGTATGCAATGGAAAGATAGATAGCCCTAGAGTGATGGGTGTATATACAATGCTCGGGGGAAAAAACCTCCTAGAGAGGGAAAAAATGCCCCGACGGTCCTAGTGTGTTCACACACATCACTACCACATGTATATGGTAACAAATCCCCCCCTGGAGTGATGCGGTGAACGAGAGCTGGCACATGAGTAAAGGGAAGTGCCATGCCCTGAGGACATGATCAGTCCATAAAGGGGAGTAAGCCCAAAGCTTTGCGGAAAGATTCAAGCTTCTCACAAGATAATGCTTTTGTGAAAAGATCTGCAAGGTTGTCCTGTGTTGGCACATAAGCCAAGTTGATCTCTCCTGCTGAGAGCCTCTCCCTGACATAGTGGTAATGCACCTCAATGTGCTTTGTGCAAGCATGAAAAACTAGGTTCCTTGCAACTGCCAATACGCTCTCACCGTCAGTGTAGATGGTGTGGCAGTGTCCTGTCCAACACCCAAATCATCCATAAGGCGTTTGAGCCATACACACTCAACCGTAGCTTTGAAGACTGCACTGTACTCATCCTCACAACTCGAAGTGGCCATAGCAAGTTGCTTCTTGCTCAACCATGATATACATGAACTGCCAAGCATGAAACAAAAACCACTTGTGGACACTCGCGTGTCAAAACAAAGAGCCCAATTTGAGTCCAAAAAAGCATGTAAGTCTGGCGGCAATGATCCCCCCTTGGGATAAAACAAGCCAAGATGTAAAGTGCCACTAAGGTAGCCAAAATCCTCTTGACAGCCTGCCAATGCTTAGACCCTGGGATATGCATAAATCTGCTGATCTGTGAGACTGCAAACTGAATATCTGGCCTCGTGTTGCATACATAAATGAGGCAGCCAATAGCAGTTTGGTAAAGAGTGACATCAGAAGGATCGCCATCATCATGTAGACTCAACTTCAAACCTGTTTCCATGGGAGTGGCAATAGGTTTGCAATCTTCAAGTCCAAACTTACATAGCAATGTCTCTATGTAACTTTTTTGACACAAGGAAATACCACCATCACACTACTTAAACTGTATACCCAAGTAATGATGCAACACCCCAAATATTTCATCTCAAAAGTAGCATTCAAATCAGCCTTAAATTCAGCAATATGTCTCTCATTTGGTCCAGTGATCAACAAATCATCAACATAAAGAACCACGATGAGAAATACATCACCCTCATGCTTTACATACAATGTGCTTTCTGTTGGACTGTTACAAAAGCCTTGTTTGACCAAATGAGTGTCAGCTTTCTCATACCAAGCACGAGGAGATTGCTTCAACCCATACAAAGCCTTGTTACATTTGCACACTTTGTCCTCTTGTCCGTTTATGACAAAACCGCGAGGCTGTGTTACATAAACTTCTTCAAATATGTCACCATTCAAGAAATCAGTAACAATGTCTGATTGATGTACATCCCAACGAAAATGAGCTGCCAATGCACACAGTAGTCATACGACAAGTGGGACCAAAAATCTCTTCATAATCTACGCCTTTTTGCTGTGCATAACCCTTTGCGACAAGTCAAGCCTTATGGTGATCAATCTCACCATCCGGCTTGCGTTTCAACTTGTAAAACCACTTCGTACCAATGGCCTTTTTGGCAGGAGGCAAATCACATAAAGTCCATGTGTCATTTTCTATTAGTGCATCATATTTTGATTGCATAGCAGCCATCCAATTTTCTGAATTCTGTGCTTCAACAAAAGACAGAGGCTACTCAACATCATGTAAGCTAGACACAGCCAAAGCATAACAATCTGATGCATAAGATGCATGGCGAGAGCCCGAACAAGTATGACTAGACAAAGGTGAATCCAATTGACTGTCACACAAAGTGTGCACCAGCCATTTTGGCATACCTCTAGCCTGCTCATTTTCAACCCTTTCCTCATCAAGTACATCATGTACATCAGCCTCAGTACCCCCATAAGATGTACATTTGCCTCATTGAAATTTACATTCAAACTTACACCACTAACAAGAGGAAACAAAGTGTCATAAATATCCTGTGAGCTTACATTACTGTCTCTAGTACATGACAACAAGGGCTGAACAAAATCTTCCACAAACACTACATCTTGTGAAACCAGAATACGCTTTGTTTGCAGATGATACAACCTGTAACCTTTGCTTTCAGCAAAATAACCAACAAAAATACATTTGACAGCCTTATCATCCAATTTTTTGTGTTGTGTTTGTGGCACCAAAGCATATGCCAAACAACCAAAACACGCATGTGCTCAATAGAAGGCTTTCTATCATGCCATGTTTCATATGGAGTAATAGACTGTAAAGCTTTTGTAGGACACCTCTTTAGTACATAAGTGGAACACATGATGGCCTCAAGCCAAAAATAATGCGGAAAAAGCTTGACTTTTAACCATACATCGTGCCATTTTTCTAAGTGACCTGCTTTTCCTCTCAGCAACACCATTTTTCTGAGGTGTATTAGGCATTGTAAATTAATGTTTTATCCCACGACTAGCTAGAAATGCATTGAATTCATGAGACATATACTCCCCCCCTCAATTGGAACGGAGGATTCCCATAGTACATTTTGAGAAATTTTCAGTCATAGCCAGAAATTGTTTGAAGCAAATAAAAACTTTGGACTTCTGTTTTAGTGGAAATATCCATGCATGCCTAGAGTAATCATCAACGAAAGTCACAAAGTAAAGGTAATTGCCCAAGGATGGAGTTTGCATGGGCCCACAAACATCACTATGCACAAGCTGCAACCTGCATATGGCCCGGATTGAACAATCCTTTGGAAACTTAGAACGCTACATCTTACTTAAAATATAGCATTCAAAAACATGTTTGACAGGTGCTCAAGAGGCAGCAAAGATGCAACCATATCAAATTTCTACAAACGCAGCAAACTGGCAAAATTCAGATGACCAAAATGTGCATGCCAAAGTTTTGCATCTGAAATAACCCTTGAATCTGCAACAGCATTTGCAAAATTTTTTCTACACTTGTCATACAAAGTGAGCTTATACAACCCACATCACAAAAAGCCAGATGCAACAATTTCATCACCAAAACTGAGATCATGAACTGTATATCTGTCATCAACAAATTTGACTACAAGTCCAAGTCTAGCAAGTGCAGATACAGACAAGAGATTCTTCTTGATCCTAGGTACATAAAGTGCATCAACAATTGTGAAGGAACTGCCATTTTCCGTAGTAAGCACAATATTTCCAACTCCCTGAACCGGATAAGAGGCATTGTTGGCACAAGTGACTAAATTTCCATGAGGGATAGACTCGAGAGAGGTAAACAATTCACAATGTGAGGTAATATGCTTTGTAGCACCACTATCGAAATACGACACATGTGAATCTGTAGCAACTGACAAGCATGCATCATGGACAATAGGATTGTAAGTGCACTTTGCGCTAAAAGCCCATTCTACATCAACATCAGCAATATAGTCTCCTTTCACAGAAGACTCAACAATGGCTGCATTTGTAGTGGAACCAGCATTTGCAGTGGAAACCACCCTCTTTCTTCTTAGCCTCTTTGGCCTTCAACTTAGGACACGACTTGATCAAGTGATCATTGGCTTTACAATAATGGCAACACATCTTCTTTTTGCCCTTATCACTAGAATTGCCAGACGAAGTGCTGCTAGCAGAAGCATTAGGAACATAATTTTTGCCACTCGCAGCAGAACCATAAGAAGTGGCTACATTGCTGTTACCACCCTTTCTTTGAGAAGTAATAAAAGCCTGTTCAATTGCACGCTGCCTAGTCCTGTTTTTTTTGTAAAGTGACTTGCAATAGCAATGTGCATAATGCATCAAACTTGACAACTTCAGGATTTCCTTGGGTCATCAGTCTCCAAGTACTAGCAAAAGTCTAGTTGGAATCTGGTAAGGCATCAAGAACAGTTTGCACAAGGGAACTGTCTAAAATGACTTCACCTGCAGAAATAAGTTTCTCACTAATATCCTTGACACCAGTAAGGAAAGTGTCCATATCATCTTCCTCATGCATAATCTTCGACTCCAGCTCTTTACGCAACAAAGCAATTTTAGCCTCATTGCGACTTGCATAAAGACCTGCTAGAATATCCCAAGCCTGTTTTGCAGATTTTGTTGAATGGATGTGAGGAACAATGATACGCTTCATAGACAACGCAATCAATGCATGAGCCTGCGCATCCTTTACATCCCAACGAGCTTGTTTTGTCATAGGCAAGACAATTCTAATAGCAACAATCCTTGCAGCAAGACCTGCAATATCCTCAACATCGCCTACATCCTCAGAACCAGGACGTACATCAATGCCCTGCACAATATTCCAGATGCCCTTTGACACAAGAACGTGTTGCATCATATAAGCCCACATAGGGTAATTGTCCCCATCCAACTTGTCCTCAACAGCAAACATCTTGAACACATCTGTGTTGTTGTCAGCCATGGTAAATGCTGCACCTGATGTGAAAACTGTCCAAAAAGAGGAGAAACGGAGCGGAACAACACGTGCTATATAGCACAAACCGTAGAAGACTGTAAGGCACCTGTTATGAAAAACTTTGCACTGACATAAATTCTCCTCAAAATGACAAAATTGCCTGTGTGTGTAGACCTGCCTGTAGTGGAGACGGAAAGCCAAAATGAGCCCGAAATGCGAACGCTTGCCAAAGCTCACTGAAATCGGAGAAGGTGAGCAAGCGTGTGGTGGAGCAGCTGGCGACTAAGCCCGGGAGGACGTAACCTACTCTGATAACAATTGTTGGAATTAGGGTTGTAGAGAAACACGCACAGCTTGGAGAAGACGAAGGAAGCTCAAGGCACACAATAGAGAGTGTGTTACTTAGTATGCAATGGAAGATAGATAGCCCTAGAGTGATGGGCGTATATACAATCTCGGGGAAAAAACCTCCTAGAGAGGGAAAAAATGCCCGGCGGTCCTAGTGTGTTCACACACATCACTACCACATGTATATGGTAACACTCCAGTGCATTCATTTTACCATAAAAGGAAGCTATTGCTTTTGCCTCTGACGTACCATACTCTTGTAGATCTTTCTCTAATACTAGATGTTTAACTAGAACTAAAATACCTAGCTTAGGCCAAAATGAAATTGTCAGCAAAACGTTCTTGAAGAGAGGTGATAACCTTCTTCGAAAAATACTTGAAACTCTAAAGCACGTAATAGATCCATGCCAAAGATATCTTTCTATATCTCAATATCAAAAACCATTTTTCCATGAATAGCTCCTCGGGAGTAAAAGAAAAAACCTTTATCTGGCCCGTATTCTCGCAAAAACATAGAACCACTTGCATCAAGAATAAGTTCATTCTGATCAACATCGGGAGTATCAATGTGATACTATTGAATTAAATTGATCTCTTTTTGAATGATTGTAGACATGGTAAAATATCTACAAATTCTTTCTGAAATAACGTACTGACTATAGATATACCTTTCAGAATGTGTGCTAAGAAAAAAAAGACGACAAACTTTTTCAAACTTAGAAGATCAGTAAAAAGAGTTGGAGCTTTTCCTTTTGTCTCCAATAGACACTACAACAAAAAAGAGGGCCTTCGACGCAGGTTTTGACGCACCCCGTCAAAAAAATCATCGATATACGCGTCCCTACAAAAACATCGCTATATGCCTCGATATACGTGTCGAAAGGTAATATTATTGACGCATATTTCGACGGCTTAGCGACGCATATAGCGACGACCATAACATAAATTTTTTTTCTTGGGACAGAGGACACGCAGCCTGGCCTGTGCCCAGTGAAAAGATGGACCAAACTGCCTATCCTCTACCCAAGAAAGCGAGCAGCACCCAAAATCAAATCGTGCTCCCGCAAAAATTTTGGCAGAGTTCCCTTCGCTTTTACATAAACTTTAAAAAAAAAAACCATATCATGTATATCGCCTCCTACATGCTATCCATATAGGATCTCACAAGAGATTTTAAGGAGCCAATTGAAAGGATGAAATTAACTTTGTGCAAAACCATAAACAGTACCCAATTTAACTCCATAACCATAAACTTAATTTGTGCAAAACCATAACCAAATTAAAACCATAATGCAGATAACCATAACCATAACCATAAACAAAACAATAACCATAAGCATAACGAAAAAGTTAAACATAACCATAAACAAAACAATAACCATAACCATGTCTATACAAGAATAGGAGAAATAACCATGTCTATACAATGACAATGACAATAACCATAACCATAAGGAAAACAATAACTGTCTGAACAATAACCATAACTGTAAGAAACTAGGCAACTAGGCTCTGATAGATCCTCCTCCGAACCTCCCTTTATAGGGTGGTCTCCTAGCCCCTTTCCCTAGACGGATCCCCTGTCCACACTGCCTAGCCCGGCCCGTGGCTGTAGTCCTTGTGCCTAGCCTAGTTCTTAGGGTACATGACCCATGTCCTGACATTACTTCCCCTTAAGGAAGAGTTTTCGTCCTCGAAAACACAAGTAGTAACATCTTCTTAAGAATAATGGTGTTCTCTTTATTGACGTCCCATAAGTGAGCCAGTTGTCTGTATGATCGATAATTGGTGCAGTGAGGAGGTTCAATGAAACCAAGATGAATATATTGATTTTATACCTTGAGATGATGCTTTGGGATGTTCAGGCTATGTGTGGTGTAGAGGCCACCCCATATGGCATGTCATTTCCGACCATCATTTCTTGGTGCCCCCACCGAGGATCCTTTCATGAAACCCTCCATTTTACAAGACTAAACCCCCTAAACTTTTGTGGATGGATGAATGGTTAGTAGGTTTCGCTAACTGGACGACAAAAGAAGAAGAGCTCCAAGCACAACTAGACGAACTTCGCATCTCCATGAAGCTTGAGTTGCTAGGCGTAATGGTAATCAATTTGCAATGGGAGAGTCAACCAACATGCCAAACTCAGTGGATATACATAGGCCAAGTGCAAAGAAGAAGGAGGAGGAGAAAGTCAAAACACCATGTCTGCAACCTACAACCAACCCGCAACAACAAGATGGAGGGAGCTCTGCACAATAGAGAATCGACACTATTCTACTTCGAGAATCGAGTAACTCAATTCATCAAGGTAATTATCACAGTCAATTTCCAAGTCTCACGTGATGTTGCAGCACAGATAAAGAAGCACATGCACAAGCTCGCACTAGAGAGACTAGGGATCTATTTAGCTTTTTCAGGAAAGAACACCAACCTTCCCCACAAGCTTGGACAGTGACTAAGCACCTCTAAGATTCACATGAATCAGTACAACTTACCTCAAGGCAGATCAACATTCCAATACGACTCAAAGATAATCTCATAGAGATAGTGCACATAAAGTGCAAAATGCTTCATATGTTGAGTATGGAGCCTAATTTACCCTTGTAATTTTCTGTGGTAAAAGCGCACATTTGTAAGTCCCCCATTATGAGGAGAAGCCATCGTGCGTGAAGGAAAATCACTCACCGGAAACCAAAATTTTCACGGACAAGAATCAGGGGCAACTTTAGAGGCCTCGGGGGCGGAGGCCCCCGAGACTTTTTTTTTGGCCGGAATATTTCTTTTCGCCGGAATATTATGGCCGGACGGCGGCTGGGAAAGTGGTCGGAAAACAACCGGTCGGTTGGCCGGTGGCCAGTAGTCAATGGCCGGTGGCCGTGGTGGTCGGAAGTCAATGGCCGGTGGCCGAATTCAAAAGCGGACTTGTCTTCTCAAGGGTGGCCACACATGGGTGGATTGGAGGATCCGATTTGGACTTATTC
Organism: Adiantum capillus-veneris; assembly: GCF_014529385.1. Lineage (NCBI taxonomy): Eukaryota > Viridiplantae > Streptophyta > Polypodiopsida > Polypodiales > Pteridaceae > Adiantum > Adiantum capillus-veneris. The sequence goes on along the minus strand of NC_140957.1, from coordinate 44,748,571 downwards.
GCACAAGGGCGGCTACACATGGATGTCTCTCATAAGAGAGGGCAGCCCTTTTGGCCTATAAAAGGAGGCCATTTCTACACACATTTCACAGTGTGAAGTTGATGCGACAAGGTGAGTGTGAGGTGGTGAGAGTGAAGCAAGGCGGGAGCTCTATCAAGGGTTTAATCCCTTTGTAAACTACTTATTCTTTGAAGTGCTAAAGCCATTGAGTGACTGCTTTCCCGTGGACGTAGCCCACGTTGGGTGAACCACGTATATCGTGTGTACTCTCTCTCTCTCTCTACTCTATAATCTCTTGTGTGTGAAATCTATCTCTCTCCATTAAGTAATCTACTAAAAAATCCATTTAGCTACGTCTTATTTCCTAACAACTGGTATCAGAGCAAGGTTTGCTCGTAGCTAAATTATCTCAAGGAAAGGATTCCTTGAATTGAGTGGAGTTATGGCGGAGGAAGGAAGCTCAAGATTGAGAAGTTCAATGGCAAAAACTACCAACATTGGAAGATGCAGATTGAAGACTATCTCTACCAGAAGGACCTCTATTTGCCACTAGGCGGTCTTGCGAAGAAGCCCGCAACAATGGCAAATGAAGCATGGATTTTCCTTGATCGAAAGGCACTGGGAACAATCCGGTTAAGCTTGGCATCAACGGTGGCCTTCAATTTTTCGGAGATGAAGACCACGGAGGACTTGATGAAGTCACTTGACGACTTCTACGAGAAACCATCGTCATCTAATAAGGTATTTCTTATGAAGCGCTTGTTCAATCTAAAGATGGCAGAGAATGGTTCAGTTGCAGAACACCTAAATGACTTTAACACAAACATAAGTCAACTTCGATCAGTGAAAATCAATTTCGATGACGAAGTGCGAGCTCTCCTTATACTATCATCTCTACCGGATAGTTGGGACAGCCTTGTGATGGCTGTAA